>NC_137466.1:197700707-197888140 GCF_964235325.1 Thermobia domestica | reverse complement strand
CTCCTACTTTCTTCATTCCACCATTTCATTCATTTCTCATCATCACCGTCTTCTTTAGCCTAGCCGGCATAACCGTGAGACGTAAAACTCAAAAAAGTATACGAATATTAATGAAATATTTACTCATGAAATATGAAGAAAATCGCCTGAGTCATTTTTGAGAAAGTAGTCTGAAAAAAAGTTCATCCGAAAGAGAGAATAACGCCTAGTGATTTTTTTTTCGTAAGGAATAATTTATACAGTGTTCTAGAGTTATTAATGGAATATCTATTTCTGAAATATGAAGAAAATCGCATGAGTCATTTTGAGAAAATCGTTCGAGAAACTCACGTCAAAAATAAACTACTTCGCATTGATTTTTCAGGTCAAACGAGTTATGCCATATTATCAGGTTATCACTGAAACTCTATATATTAAAATGCCACAATAGTAACAAAAGCGCCTGAGCTTCAACCTATAAACTTTGATTTCAAACCTTTGATTTACGGTGATTTTTGATTTCATGTTAAACGGAAACAAATATTTTAAACTATGTGTACTTTAAATAAATTATTTAAGTAGACCTTTTTTTTCATATAAAGTTTATTTTTTAAAAATTATTGTTCAAAGCCTTTGTATTTTAATAAGCCTTTTCCAAAATCAATGCAAATGAATTGTGCTGCCATCTTTGGAGTTCTTTTAAACTATACGTTTGTGGGCGTTTATATGTTTGTGGCCAATCCTTTCGACAATTAGATCTCGGAAACTATAGGCTCTAGAAAGATGACGTTTACACTGATCGATTGAAAATTTTATATAGATTGTCTAGTTCTAATTGAATATTTAAAAAAAAACATGGCCATTATTTCTTTATTACATTTTTATGGCTATAATGGAAGTGTTGAAATTAAAAAAGAAAAAAACTAAAGCTTCATATCCTACACATTATACATTCCAACACCACATAATTGTATGTATGGGTTGCATACCTCTCAGGCGTTTGTTTCATTGCCAAATGATAATGAAAAACGAAGGATAACCATTTTTCCGCTCTAAGTTGGATCTTCATTGTTTGGAGTGTTTTGCCCAATGAACACCATATATCACTGACATTATAATTAATTGTGTATGTAATGTATTTGTTTATTACATACTGCATGCAAGAAGAAAGGAAACACTCATCATACATGACTTAAAAACTCCAACCGGAAGTAGGCTCAAATCTTGCAAACGGTGCGAGATATTGGAAAAGTAATCGACAAAATCTCCCCTTTATGGTATCTCTTGCCATTTTTTTTTATCAAGACGGCTTTCACTTGTGTCTTTAAAGGGACATGTACAGATATGACTAATAACAAGATGATTCATGCTCATATGTGAATGATGCGCTGTGTAGAGAGCGCAGGTTCAGCTAGTCTATATATTAAAATCATGGGTTTATATGTTTGTCTCCAAAGAAAAGTTTATATGTTTGTCTCCAATTCTTTCGACAATGAGGTCTCGAAAACCATAAATGCTATAAACGTACCGATTTCGCTGATCGTTTCCAAATTTTGTATAGATTGTCCAGTTCTAATTGAATATTTAAAATCCTCGGCCGTTATTTCTTTATTACATCTTTTATGTGTATACTGAAAGTGTTGAAATTTTAAAAAGTATCATATCCTATGAGTCATACATTCCAGCACAACATAGTTGTATACGGGGGTTGTATATCTTTCAGGCGTTTGATAATGAAAAACGAAAAATCACCATTTCTCCGGGCTATATGAAGAATTTTTATTATTTGGAGTGTGTTGCCCAATGAACACCATATATCACTGACATTATAATTAATTGTGTATGTAATGTATTTGTTTATTACATACTGCATGCAAAAAACAAAGAAAGCATTGATCATACAAGAATTAACAACTCTAACCGGAAGTAGACTCAATCTTGCAATCGTTGGGAGATAATGAAAAAATCTCCCGTTTATGGTACCCCTTGCCGATTTTTATCAAGACGTCTTTCATTTGTGTCTGTAAAGGGACATGTACAAATATGAGGAATGACAAAGAGATTCATGCTCATATGTGAATGATGTGCTGTGTAGAGTGCACAGGTTCAGCTAGTTTATTTAAAAAAAAAAAAAATACCAAAATCGTCTTGAGTCGTTTTTGAGCAAATTATCCGAAAAAAATACCCTAAGAATAAACTCAGGTAAATACAGAAATAAATTTGTGTAGTAATTATATTAATCTTTAGTCACAGCAAATTATATAACTCAGATCATTGTTATCCAAAATAGAAAAGAAATACTTGATGACCACGTCACCAGGTAACAGGCGCAACTACTACAACCCAAGATAGTCAAATCATGTCATTTTTTGGGGGGGGGATTGTTGCTTGAAGTGCAATTTCATTCCCATCCGAAGATGGCTGGGCCGCAGAAGGTAACGGCTTCTCTAGGGACATGAGTTTTTTATTGATAGTTTCATTGGGAGATGGGTATCAGAATTCATGTACTTATTCATAGAGATTTTGTTATTTGTTAATCATAAACTGTCTAAAAATGCAAGGATGTTCAAGTTATCAATTGCTTCGAATAGTAACCTTAGGAAGAAAGAGATAAGGTCGCGTACAATTTAAGTAATGTAAGAAAACTTTCTTTTTGCTGCACACCCAACTTTCTACGTAAGAAATTATTTCCTAAGAAAATACGCATCTATTGGCTCATTTTCCCCCTGTTGGACCTGAAAAATTTCAAATTCCGCCCGATATGCCGGTAATTTTGGCCTACTCAAGTCAACTAATTTATCCTTTAATTCTTCGTAATTAAGTGCATCTAATTGGTTCTGGGCCTTTAATTGTAGCACTAAATCGAGCACCATTTCTTGTAAATACATTAGTAATAGTTCTTTCTTTTTCTCTGCATTCCAAGAATGCAATAACGCTAAATGGTCGAAAAGCATAAAGAATCTATCGGGGTCTTCCGTAACGTGTCCCGAATATTTAGTGAGGTGCGCTATATTAAAAGAAGAGCGCGAATTCTGCTCCATATTTGGACCGTCCTCCGGGAAAGTGTTCTTTCCTGTTCTAGTATGAGGTATGCATTAAAATAAAGTCAAGTACGAGTTACTAATTTCACTAACTGTACACTTAAGAAAATCACATACCTTAAAAAAAGAGTTCACTGTCAAGTCAACAAAAATACTGTCCGGTAGGGGAGTATTCAGAATATAACAGAGCCGATCAAAGCCTCTACCATGTAAAACTTTGTCCCATATAGGTATAGGTAGAGCGTTAATAGAAAGAGGGTCCGGAATCGATCTACCACTACCAATTTTATTATAAAATTTTTCTATAAAAATATTTTCACAAAATACTGTACAAATTAACCTCTCTAATATCAAAGGTTAGTTATAGGTGGTCTTTGACCGTAAGGTCGCAGACAGGATCTCCATCAGAGCCCCGAAGCAGGCTAGGCAGAGTGGTATTAGGTGCCCAAAGCTCCGAAGCAAGCAGTGGGTAGGTTAGTTGGCCAACAGAGCTCCGAAGTAGGTTAAGTGGCCGAGGTTGGGATTCCCAGTCAGAGCCCCGAGCAGGCTAAGCCAGGAGAGAGGATAGGCGTAGTCCCGAAGCAGACTAGAGGCCCTGGGGTTAGATTACTCCTATAGTCCTGAAGCAGACTAGAGGAGGGTAACCAGAAAACTGGTACTGATTGCCTTTGTCCATCCAATGTATAGGGCTCCTTGGGTGGCGGTGGCGCTGCTGCTCCAATGTCGTCTTCTACTCCGTGGGAGGGGCTAGAAGCCGTCGTCTGCAAGTGATTGCAAGGTATATAAAATAACAGGTAGCCTCAGTTCGCGATTAGCGTTCTGATTGGCTTCTTGTCCGTGACGTCATGTGGAGGTATCGTTGAAGATTTTCTTCGCTTGCCTGCTTGTTACACTTCGCGCTTTACTCTTAAAACTGGATTCAAAACAATATAATTATGAACTTCCTTGTCTTACCAAATGCAAAGAATGAGTTTTTTTTTTTACTCACAGATAACACAATATAATATAATATGATAAATAAATACCGTCAATAATGATTAATTATTTATACAAATAAAAATGAATATAATCTTTGGTCTCTAACTTTTCCTAGAACTTTGGGTCGATTTTTCCATTTTTAGTACACGGGTTGACCTGGCCTAAGATTTTTGTCACATTACTTTGATTGAAGGGCGAATCCTAAGTGGGTAGAAAAGGTTCCCGAGGCTATTAAGTTAGAAAGATGAAACTCGGTATATAAACTCTTCCATTGCTTTAAGCTGAAGAAAGGACATTTTCTATTCATATAAATAAAAATCACTGTAAGAATGTTTGACTGCTAACTCCTCCTCGACCAACTTGAAGTACCAAGTATTTTTGGTACTTTAATGCGCCTAGGCCCAGTGGCGGCTTCAGCGGGTAGGCCAGGTAGGCACAGGCCTACCCAAAAATTTTCAAAAGTATATAAACGCTAAAAGATACACTAAAGAGTAAATATATTTTTTACTAAATATACTAAAGTATAAATAAATATACTTTGGTAAATATACTAAAGAGTAAATATATTAATGGTAGATAATTTTTTAACAAATAGTATCAACCACTACTGTAAGAGTAATTTCCTACTGTTATTAATCAATCAAATGTTTGTATGTATCCATCAGCGAGGCAGCGGGCCCACCCAAAATTAAAATCCTAAAGCCGCCCCTGCCCAGGACTAACTTAGGAGCTTATTATTTTTCGGCTCGGAGGTGAGAAAAGATACGAAGGAGACGACAAATAATCGAAAAAATCCGAAATTAGTGTCCAGTCCATAATTTTAATGTCACTGAAATAAATAGTGACCCTCCCGACACGGTTTAAATCCAAATTCATCCTCTTTGGGCGTAGGGAAAGGGTGACATTATAGATTTTTGTCATTACTCTTTCATTGAAACGTGAATTCTAAGGGGGGAAGGAGTTCAAATACTTTCCATAAACCAATCCTTTCCATGACAGCATTTCAGGTAATAAAATACATAAAGCAACTATAATTCAAATTATTAACAGATTCGGTTTCAGGTATGTAATAACAAATTAGGTTAGGTTGTGTTAGGATAGGTTAGGTTACGTTAGTAATCTAATCTACCTTAAGCATACATAATTCAAAGTATTCAGAGATTCCGGGTATGTAATAAATTAGGTCAGAAACTGTTAGGATAGGTTAGGTTACGTTAGAAATCTAATCTACCTTAAGCAACATAATTCAAAGATTCCGGGATTCCGGGTATGTAATAACAAATTAGGTCAGGCTGTGTTAGGATATGATAGGTTACATTAAAAATCTAATCTACCTTAACCTAATATAACCGAACCTAACTTAATTTGGTTAGGTTAGGTTAGAAATCTAACCTAACCTTTTGTATTTAGGGTGTATTAATCGAACTGTCAGATATCGTCACTGCAAAATATTTCCTTTACATTATTAATATTCGTTTATTACTCAATACAACACACTTTATATTATGTATTACAAGTTACGAGTTGCACAGATATCTCTAGAGTGGTATACATACATAAAAGAACCACCTTCACAGGGAAAAATTTGCAGTTATTTGTCCTCCACTTTACCCTTCGATTTCTTGGAATTTAGTTTTCGTGGCTTAGCCCCCTCTGTCGGTCAGCCCTTCAGTTACACGAATAATGGTAAGAGTGCACTTTGAGCAGAACAAGTGATCTTATCACGCGATGTGGCGTTGGAGAAGGAATAAAATCAAGGTAATTTGTACGTAACAAGTACGGTTCGTTTAGACAAGATTAGATTAGGTTAGGTTAAGTTTGGTTCGTAATAGGTTCCTATGAGTGTTCTGCTCAAAGTGTACTTTGAGCACTTTGCCAGAATAATGATTCAGATACTCAACAAAGCTTAAGAATAAAATTTAAACAAAAGAATATATGAGAGTATTCATTTATATTCTTGTTGGTACCCTCTTCCACCTCGCTTTACGTACATAAACTCCTTGGGCCTTATGCGGACTTGTTTTGACGTATGATTAGCGTCGAACTAAAGGCCTGACTACTGCAGGAAACATATGTTAGTCGAACTCTTTAGTATGGCACTAATAACGCGTCAAAACGACTCTGCATAAGGCCCCTTAAGTTTGAGGCCCTCAGAAACAAATCTCAATAAAGTAAATTATTGTTGTTATACACCTGTTTTTCAACTTGACTAACGTCTAGTTTATTTTTTCCCTGTGCCGGTTTGGTCTCAATAATGAAGGAACAGCGTCAGATCTTAAACACTACTTTTGCGGGAAACCTAGAAACTCATTTCTAAAACCCTTTGATAATCCTGTGGTGAAAGGTCACCAGAACATATTCATGCATTATCCATATTAAAAGTGTTATTTTGCTTACAGTGGGAAATCCATCATGTTCGAAATTCATCACTTTTAGGGAATCGATGGAACATTATTTCATTTGTATTGCTTCCTCTGTTATTAAAATGAACTGTTGTGCAATTAAGATTATTTTTGCCCATCTTGAAACAAGCGAAATTGTTTATCCAGTATTTCGCCTCTTCTGTTCAAAAATATCGCGATACCTCCACGTGACGTCACCGGCCACAAAGTATCCTGGGAAAAATGAGAGCAGAAAAGCTGAATCAAGAGTCCCCTGAGTGATTGTAGGTCCATCTGGTGTGAAGTCTTCTTGCCGAACACCAGGTCCATCTGGTGTGAAGTCTTCTTTGTTTATAACATCACATGGGATATTACAATATTAACCATTTCCTGGACACCCCCCACTCGACTGAGAGGTATTCCAAACCCCCGGAAGAATCGCTCCCACATCAGACAACTCCTAAATCTGCTCATGCTCAAAACATGACATTTATATGAATTAAGACAAGAAGACACACACACATACCGAAAGAAACAATTCAATATGGCACATCAAAATATAAACTAGATGAACTTCTTTGAAGATACCGCGTTTTAAAAACAAAAGGCAAGAAAAAGATGTCAATGTTGTCAGCTTAGAAATTATTTCTACGTAAGAAATAAACTCTTTTTACGTGCAAAGCTATTCGTCAATTAGTGTGTTTAAAATGGATTAATTAATTTGGTATTTAGCATCTACTCTCCTGTGACGGTATGTCTTGATCACTTAAAAACCAGAGGCGGTATGCCTTCATAACTTAAAAACCAGAGGTGGTATGGCATACCATCGCATACCGTCTCACTATTTCCAGGATGCTCTTTCGAATTTTCGTGCTACTTCCAAAATTAAGGGTAGTTTACTGAAAGGTGACAGAGTCAGAAATTTCTCTCCTCTCGAAAACGGCTAAAAAATTTCGTTCATATTGCGCATATCGTTATTTCATTAGCAACTTTACATAATGGTATAAGCTACGTATTTTTCCGGAAAAAAATTAGGTGTAGTTTACTTTTGGGATTTTCTCAGTGACGACTCAAAAGATTTTGTTCATAGTTCTTAAAGAAAGCACTCACGAATAGCGCTAAGAATGGAATAACTCATATATGGAATATGGAATAACTAATTCTTCAAAAAAAAAAAAAAAAAAAAAAAAAAAAAAAAAAAAAAAAAGGAATAGTTTACTTTTGGGATGAATTCTTATTCCTCAGAAACGACTCTCGCTATTTTACTCACATTTCTTAAATAAATGTTACAATAAGAAGCCTACAATATGAGAGAAGTAATTTCTCATGAAAAGATACATTAGCGGTAATATATTCCTAGGCATGACTTGTCTCTTCTTTCTTTTGACAATTTTCTCAAATACGACTCTGAAGAGTTTGTTCATATTTCATTAACAACCTTATAATGTGACGTAAGTGGATACTCATAAAAAAATTCACAAGGAGTAAATTGCTCGTCTATTATAATTTTCTTAATCTATCTATCCATATATATATAAATGAAAGTGACTATGTTTGTGACTTAATAACCCTTGAAGCACCGGACCTATCTCCATCAAATTTTCAACATGGACGAGGTTCGGACCTGGGATGGTTTTTGTCATTTCACTTTGATGGTTCAACTTAGGGGAGGGGGAGGGAGTGATATATCAAAATGATCGAAAATAACCGATATTAGTGTTGAATCTATAGTTTTCAGGGTCACTGAGAGAAACAATAACACTTCCGATGTCGTTTAAATCTAAATTCAGTCTCCATTAGTACTCCTAAGGGGGGGGGGGGATGTAAAAGTGATTGAAAATGGCTGATATTAGTGTCGAATTCATAGCTTTCTGGGTCCCTAAGTTGATTTGTGAAAGTTTTGGTGCCCTTTATGTCCAAACTGAAACATGTTCTCCCCGTGCGAAAAACAGGCATTCTGCTAGTATTTCATAAGCAAACATGTCAGTAATGGTTCAAACATTACTTGATTTAAGAAATTGGAGCGATAAAGTTTAGTGTAGTAGCCCGTACCTCGTATTTTATCAGGAAAGATCCCATATTTAGATTTGCTTTGTTATTCAATTGGTAGGAGTGATTGAATGAATATTGTAAGTCTCCAATACAGCTGTCGAGTTTACAGAATTTTGTTATTCAACAAAATATATGGCAACAAAAGATCCTTTCTTGTTTCATCACGTGATGATCTCGGTTTAGAATGTCTTGTGCAATTAGGATGTTAATAAACTCAGTACATACGGACAACATGTGATATCACCATTCTTTTTGTCATATAACCTACCTTTACCGAACATATCAGTTCTGCTAGTTGTGTTATTTAAATGGAGCGTGTGCAATCTACACCTCAAAATGATCTCCGGATACTCACATATATGAATAGCTTCGGTCCACATATTATCCTGGTATGTATACATTTCTCTGCTATATTACCACAGTAGTCTCTACGGCAAGTCCGCGTAAAAGACCACACATTACATGTGGCTGATTTTGAAGTTTAGGGTTACGTGAAGCGAAGAGAATAACACGCGACTAGGGTTGGGGAGGAAAAGTGAGCTGGGATTGAGCATGAAAAATTGGTTTTGTCTACCTTTGTTGCTGGCTGTCGAGAGGGAGCTATGTAAACACAATAATACGATTTTATCTCTATAATAGCTTACAATCCTCTCGCAGTATAGCTTTAATGCTAAATCAGTATTCAAACAGCCTAGCAATGAATGTTTTGTATGCACCATGGCTTATAGGTTCACACTGATAGTACAGATTCCACTCACCAGAGGGAGTACAAGTAGACTGTGGTATGACGGATGCGAATTAGCACAGAGTATTTTTTTTCTTTCTTTGTGTAATATGAAACAGCAACGTTCTATGGTAAGAATTATTAAATCGCAAAAGATAGGTATACAGAATCACATGCAACGGGTAGTAGGGATTATCTTAACGTTTGCTGGCGTTCTTTGTCTTGATGCAAACCAACGGATAACAACCGTATGATCCCTATTTTTTAGTGCCCTTTGTACTCAGACAAAATAAAGCTTATATGCTTTTCATATTATCCAAAAGACAATTTTAATGAAGTGCATATATATATATATATATATATATATATATATATATATATATATATATATATATATATATATATATATATATATATATATATATATATAGTTACGTTTTATGTTCTCTTCATAAATATGTTGAAAACATCGGGTGGCAATTTGTTACATCAAATAATACAAAACTCTTATTTGAAAAAATAAAGAGGCATTTTGGAGCCACATGCTACTGATAGAGTTACAAGTTTATTTGTAAAACAACCTGTGTCCAAAGTATGCACACATGGGGACTCAGTGGAAGAGCGTTCACATCTGGTGCATAGCGTCCTTGGTTCGATCCAAACTCGCGCTAAGTGAGCTTTGTGATAGAGAAACACCGTGCGCGTGGGTTTTCTCGCGGTTCTCCTGTTTCAACCCACTTTCTTTTTCCACAATTTCCTTTATTTCTCATCATCACCGACTACTTTAGCCTAGCCGGCATAATTGTGGGACGTAAAACTTAAAAGATTTCATTTCATTACACACACAAACACACACATATATACAGTTGCTCACAAGGGTGCCCATGTTGTAGTTTCCAACGGGGGAGCAAGTATAAGCGACGTTTCAAAAATAGTTTCAAATTTTGCTGTAACTAATGTAAACATCCTATTGGATTTTCAATATTCTGAAGTACAATTTCCTCTAGGTGGGCGAGCGCCTCACCTTGCCCACTTGATGGGCGTCCTTGGTTGCTCACATTAATATTCGGTTCATCCGCAACACATAATTTCATAAGTCCTATCTTACATAGTGAACATCCTATATACATTCAAAAAACAATAGTATTGACCATAACATACAAGAAAACTTGAAACTTTCTTCCATTAAACGAAAAACTAAAGCAAAAAAAAAAAAAAAAATAGTTTTTCCATTTGTGTATAAGCGAAAATCTACATTTTCACAATATATTCGAGAGAGAACTAGGAGAATTACGACGTCTTGTGGACAGGGGGGGGGGGGATCCTGAAATTTTCCGAGTGAGGGGCGCAGATCTATTTATACAGTATTTATCAACGTTTTTTTATTATTATTATTTGTTTAGATTTTAGTTTCTGCGTCGCAAATTGCTAAACAATTTTACATTTGCGTAACAATTTCTAAGTTTTTTTTATCGCATTTTCTGCAACTTAAGAAAATATTATTATAATAATATTTTTGTGTTTTATATGGATAGGAAAATTAAAAATTACAAGGATCTTATAAAATAGAGGATCTGTCCTTACAACAAAATCTTGAAGCCATACGTCACAGTTTCGCCACCCCTACTCTGCCCACTCCACCCAATAGGCTCGCAATGTTTTGTGCCAACAGTCATGGCGGAAACGAAAGTATCCAATCAGACAATCGCAGAAACGAGAGTAGCCAATCAGACGTGCCGATGCTCGGTTGTTTTTGGCTTCATCGATTTAATAGGATGAAGATACATATGGGCAGATCCTCTATTTATAACATCCTTGAAAAATTAACATATTTTGAACATCATAAACAATATGATAATGAAAAGTAACCGCAATAAAAAGGAATGCCAATTGTTTTTTTCTTTCAAGTGTTACCTTTTACCTATAGATTGTCTAAACTGGTAGCTGACTTTAAATGCGTCCATATTGAGTTTTCTATTAAGTTGGTCCGTAACGCCATTACGAAACAGAGAGAATTGGAATTATGCAGAATACAAAAAGAACCTTCATTTTTACGATAAAGACACAATAAGTTAATATCACACAAATGTTCATCTTATAACTATTATTGTAGCCAAGTGCTACTAAGATTCAGTTCATTTTCCCGCTTTTTTTTAAAAAACTCAAACACTATAAAGGTAACCAAGAAACCTCTGTCGCTTTTTTACCCACTACCTTCGAACATCGTTATGTCAACTAACACGTACCTGAAAGATCAAAAATAGTCCTCATCACTATCGACGGTCTTCTTTCAACGTTCTGGAAGGTCGTGGATTCCATCGCGGTAGAACTTGGTGGCCTGTGAAGCGAAGAAGGTATCAAGCACATTTTGCTCCTTTACTAGGGATTTGAACTGGTGTTCCAAGACGATTATTCAAGAAATGGAACAGGTGATAATCGTACGGTGCAACGTCCGAGGAGTACGGTGTATGCAATGGTGTCCCGGGTCACCCTAGCCACGTAGCCACGCGTGAGGCTTAGCGTTATCCTATAACAGGAGGACCTTTCTGCGATTCAGAAGTGCTGGCTCCAAAGTTTTGAGTTTTTCTTAAACACGATTCAACTGCTGACAGTACACAGTTGTATTGATGCTCTGACCAGCTGGTAGCAGTTAAAAATGCACGATGTCGCGGAGCAGTCCACCAAACACACAGGAGGACCTTCTTCTGGTATAGTGCTGGTTTCGGCTGTTTTCGAACTGGTTCATGCGATGCTAACCAATGATGACGTCGCCATGGAGCTTCATACAGGACCCACTTCTCATCAAATGTCAACACCCTGTTCAGAAATGGCTCCTTTCTCAGACGAGACAGAAAAGAAACACAGGAGTCTGCTCGCGTTGCCTTCTGGTTCGGAGTCAAATCATGTGGGACTTATCGACCCAAATTGTATTGTTTCCCAAGTTGTCCTTCCTTAAACTTATTAAACCACCGCTGCACTGTCCGCGTAGTCACGACACCTCCATATCTTCCACCTCGCTGCAGCGGCGTTTGACTCCAGTTTGAATTCGTACAGCATATACACCTTTATGACGCTCGGTGGAGGCCCCATGTTCACTCTGTACTTACCAAGTTCATGGTTTAACTGAACTGCCAGAATCAGGTACAAGGCGCCCATCAGGGGGGTAAGGTGTGGCGCTCGCCCCCTAGAGGAAATTGTACTTCGGAATATCGAAAACCCAATATAATTTTTAGAATAGTTACAGCAAAATTTGAAACTATATTTGAAATGTTGCTTTTGCTTGCCCCCTTCCCCTAAGAAACCACAACATGGGCGCCCTTGACCAGGTAATATGTTGGACATACACACCAACAAATTACCTTCGCGTTATCTCCATTCGCATTCAGCTCACGATGTGAGGGAAAATGGAACACAGTGACTGAACTTTCTTGGTTACCGTTATAGTTTCTTTCTTCATTTTCAATGGAAAGCAAAGTTTTAAGCAAAAATAGTATTTCTTAGCCATTACTATGTGACAATCAGATGCGTCATTTTCAATTCCTTACCAGATCAAAACAACTATAAACAGAAACAAGAGTAGAAACGGAGAATCTGCTAAGATCCTGTGTTTTGACAATGATTTTGTTTCCAAAAGATGGAAACGTGCATCTCGAAATCTTATTAAGGTAGTTTAGTTCCATATGCAATATAATAAGTTGTAATATGTTGTGGTACCAAAGTAAATAATTTTACTTATATTTTTAAATAAGATACAGACATGACTGACAAATTTATTTTTATTGATTGGTATAGATAATATGTAGATTTTGCAAGGATAAAAGTGGTAATGATAACTTATAACTTGTATTAAATACAATTGTTGCAGTGATTTGTGGTTTTTGTGTTGGACGGATTGGATATTTATTTCCTTTTTAAGTTTCACAATCGAACATCAATCAGATCAATTACTTCATCTAGATCAAATTCAACATTACCAATGTAAAAATAATATCAAAACCAGGGACGACGCCACAGGAGGCAAGGGAGCGAGCGCCCCTGTGGTGGCTACTCCTGCCCCCCCTGACTGTTTCCCAGACTCCTACAATATTAAAACATTCTACATACCTTAAAACTTGCGCATGCCCATGTCATTATGAATTATGCTACCGACGCGTTCCAGAGAAATGCCCACAATCTCTAACACACACACGTTTTGCTGAAATTCTGCAATTTTTCAGGAATAATGTCAAGAATTGAAGACCTCGGGTGAAAATAATAACCCTCAAAATCGTAAAAAATGAGTGAAACAGCCTATGCTGCTTGACACGGGTGGATCTGTTATCCTTCGAAGGGTTACCGAGTTTGGTCAACAGATAACAGAGATATGGCCAATTCCTTACATGTTTCTCAATAGTGTTCACCGATCTTCGTGAAATTCGAAGGTAGGGCACATAATCGCTTCAGAGGCCTGAAAAATACAGTAATAATTTCTTTATTAATATGAAAATTTGTATTTGTACATGCAGAGATGTTTTTCAAAACTGTACAATTTCATTGTTCTACCTACACTCCTGGGTTGGAGTACGAGTTTTTCAGAAGCCCCTCGTAATATATATGATATAGATGAATGTGTTACTTGTAGCATACGCAGACGTCATTCGACTTACGAGGGGCGATTAGTAAGTTTTTGCCTCACTATGAAAGGGTTGAGGGAGAAGAGCCAAATGCAGACATATGATTAGTCTTTCTCTACAAAGTCACCAAGCAAAGTAACACATTTCTGCGACCGGTCTTTCAGCTTCCACAACCCCTTTTTTGTAGAACGTGTCACATTGGCTGGAAACCCAGTGCTCCACTGCAGCAATGACCTCTGCATCTGAAGAAAAACGTCGTCCTCTGAGAAACTCTTTCAGTTTTGGAAACAAGAAGAAATCTGAATATGGAGGATGGGTAAGTAATTGGTACCCTGGCATTGGACAAAATTCATGATTTCCTAGCTTTTGTAGGCGGAAGCATTGTCGACTAACAGGCGAACACCTTTGGTGAGGATGCCAGAGCGCTTTTCCTTTATGAATCGTGAAGTTTTTCCAGCAGACTTCTGTAATATGTTTCAGTTACATTATGGCCATAAGTTAGGTAACCCCTAAGAATAACGCCCTTGCAATCACAGAAAACTGAAAGCATGACCTTCCTAGCAGAAGGCTGCACATGACCATTTTTAGAGAAGGGGAGAACTGCTATGTTTCCACTGTTCTCTCATCACTTTAGTCTCTGGGTCAAAGTGATATACCGGAAGCGACTATCTTTCGCAATTATACAGCACAATTTATGTGATTGTCGCTTATATATATATATATAAACAGCTTTAAATTCTTCGACAAAATTCGCGATGACAAAATATTTTGAACTGAATAATAGCACGACTTCGCTGCTTTCGGTGAACATTTATTTATGGACATGATTTGGTCTGTTAATATTGATTCTATATATTTGAAAGTATTCATTTTGTCTTAAATATTATTTGATATTTTGACGTATTCATAATTTGCAGTAGGCCCTATTACGATCACGGCGAATTTCCATGTATTTAGTTTCCTCTGCACTTACTTCTAAACCCATGTCCCTGCAAGCGTTTAATAAAACCTCCGCATTTCTTCTTATTGCTCTCCTATCATCCACTATCAGATAAATATAATCAGCTTACGCTTTAACCTGTTGAATACCATTCAGCTCTTGGCCCTGGTTGCTAATTTCGATTCTCCTTATAGTATACACCAGAACAAAGTTGAATAATAATGGTGACGACGCATTGCCTGATTTCAGACCATTTTCAAGGTGAAAGCTCGTGGACAAGTATTTTCCTCTTCTGAGTACTTTGAAATTTATTTAAACACATCTTAATTAATCCAATTATCTTTTTCGCGTTCGGTAAACCCAATTCTGTAAGAATGTTGTAGAATGTTTTTCTCCTAACCGAATCGTAGAGACCTTTCTGAAATCAATAAATAACTGTGTGCTGACACTCCCGTTTCTTTCAGAGTATTTGTCGAATGATAACTATCTGGTCGATAGTTGATCGATTTCGCCTGATCTGTACTGATAATTTCCAATAATTTCATTTGCGTATGGAGTCAATCTTGCTAACAGAATGTTTTAAAGCATTTTATAGGACGTTGACAGAAGTGAGATGCCTCGATAATTGTTACAATCAGTTTTGTCGCCTTTCTTATGAATTGGAGCAATGATTGATTCCTTCCACTCTTGGGGCAATTCTTCCTTGTTCCAGATGAAGAGAATGTGTTTGTGTATCTTGTTCCACAATTCTTCCCCTCGAAGTAAAGTTAACTCAGCCGGAATTTCGTCTACACCCGGAGATTGGTGTTTCTTTCGTTTCTTTATAGCAATTCCTATTTCTATTTGATTAGGCTCTGAATATATGAGCATTCCAATTTTTCCACGAACGTAAGTTCTTGGCTAAGTGTTAAGTAAATCGTGAAAGAAATCTTTCCACCTTTTATTCAAAGTGGTATTAGTGAGAATTGTTCCGTCAGTTTTCTTTAATATAAGCGCGAGCCTTTCCTAAATTCATTGATGCCCTTATACATGTCCCGAATGTTTTTGTTTTTCCTATTATCTTCAAGTTTATTAATTTTAGCTTTCAAAGTCATGTATCTTCGTTAAAAAAAAAAAAAAAAATTAACGATGTCAACGAAATTTTCTGTAGTTATATAATTCGGGGTTTTGTAGCCAACGTAATTTTGTCTGTTCTTTTCTCTGCTAGCTCAGTGCATTCCTGGTCGAACCATAGTTTGTTCCTATATATTTCTGCATGCTATAAATTTTCTTTCGCTGAAATTTAAAGATATCCCTGATTTCAATCCACACTGAGAAAAAAATCCGTTCTCCGGACAGATATACAAATATATGGAACACTCTTGCTTACTACGGAACATACGTTATCCGTATGCTATATAGGCACTGCCCTTAGGTGTTACATCATGCCGTTGCAGGATGTCTGATATCTAATACATACATATATGTATGTTACCTTCGTCAGCTATATGTTATATATATATATATATATATATATATATATATATATATATATATATATATATATATATATATATATATATATATATATATACATGTTCACTTGTATGTGTGATCCTGACCGCCTATATTGTTTCATACGGAAAGTACGTAGCCCTACAGATGATACACTTATACAGAAAGTATTATAAAATACGTTTTCAGTTATACGTTTGCAGTACATTAAGTCCAAAAACTACAGGATTTACAAATGTAACATACGGTTTTAAGTACGCCACATATATTTTTTCTCAGTGCAAGTATCCTCAACACTAGTGCACTCTGAATCTTCTAAAATTGAATTGGACATTCAACTAATATTTCCCTCTCACCTAGCTCTCCTCTAAAGGATCGAGGCAGTGATCAGTTCCTCTAAACGATCGAACATTATGCTAGACTGTCTTCTATCTACTAAAACTAATATTTCCCTCTCATCTGGCTCTCCTCTAATTTCTTTAGATTAACCCTCTCTCTTTTTCAAATATTCAATATTTCCTTTATTCAACGATAAACTCTCTCTTATTATCGCTTCCACCAGGCAGTGATCAGTGTCAGTAGCGTACCCAGGAATTTATTTCGGGGGGGTTCAAACTAAATATGAAGCTATTTTATATTAAAATTGCTAAAATTGCCCCTAAAATTAGGCTAAATTTTTAAAAAGTCGAAATTTCGGGGGGGGGGTCCGGACCCCCGTGTCCCCCCCTTCCGTACGTCCCTGATCAGTGTTACAGTCAGTTTCTCTAAACGATCGAACCTTATGCTAGACTGTCTTCTTCTATCTACTAAAACGTGATCAATTTGGTTGTTTTCCATCTGATGATTTCTATCAAGTATATTTATTAGGGATGGCCAAAATTTTCCGGAATCCGGATTCCGGAAATTTTGTTTTCCGGAATCGGAAAATTTACTTTCCGGAATTCGGAAAAATTCCGGATTTCGGAAAAATTCCGGAATTCAGAAAAATTCCGGAATTCAGAAAAATTCCCGAATTCAGAAAAATTCCGGAATTCAGAAAAATTCCGGATTTTGGAAAAATTCCGGAATTCGGAAAATTTCCGGAATTCAGAAAAATCCGGAATTCGGAAAAATTCCGACATTCGGAAAAAATCCGGAATTTAGAAAAAATCGGAATTTTTCCGAGATCCGAAATTTTTCCGATTTTACTTTCCGGATTCCGGAAAGTAAACATTCTGGAATTGGCCATCCTTAGCTAGTAGCTGTTAAAAGAGAAACACAATAATGAATAGGCTATATATTAGGGATGGCCAAAATTTTCCGGAATCCGGATTCCGGAAATTTTGTTTTCCGGAATCGGAAAATTTACTTTCCGGAATTCGGAAAAAATCCGGATTTCGGAAAAATTCCGGATTTCGGAAAAATTCCGGAATTCGGAAAAATTCCGAAATTCAGAAAAATTCCGGAATTCGGAAAAAATCCGGAATTCAGAAAAATTCCGGATTTCGGAAAAAATCCGGAATTCAGAAAAATTCCAGATTTCGGAAAAAATCCGGATTTCGGAAAAATTCCGGATTTCGGAAAAATTCCGGAATTCAGAAAAATTCCGGATTTCGGAAAAATTCCGGAATTCAGAAAAAATCCGGAATTCGGAAAAAAATCCGGATTTCGGAAAAATTCCGGAATTCAGAAAAATTCCGACATTCGGAAAAAATCCGGAATTTAGAAAAAATCGGAATTTTTCCGAGATCTTGAATTTTTCCGATTTCACTTTCCGGATTCCGGAAAGTAAAAATTCTGGAATTGGCCATCCCTAGCTAGTAGCTGTTAAAAGAGAAACACAATAATGAATATATATACTGTATTAGTTTCTTGTAGTTGGATATGTCTTTATCACTTACGTAGACAATTGCTACTGCAGTTATTTACTACTTTATGAGAAAGGTCTTCTTTTCACACACAAAAAAGTCGCCGGTATGTCTCAAACATTATCGCGTTCCCACCTGCAGCTGCTCCAAAGCACTGCAAACTACTTTTTAATCAGGCGAAAGGCAGTGAAGGAAAAGAAATCTCAACAAATATTCTAATAACATTCGCTTATTGTCAACATACCTACAGTGAGCGCAGAAAGTGTTCGTACACCGTGCATACTTTATATTGAAAACAGCTAGCATGAGAACGGGAGGTGAAAAATATATATATAACCAGAATTAAGACTACACATTCATACATTTTATTTCTATATACAAGAGAAAGGCCAAACAAAGACAATCACTATTTTGCTAAGAAGAAAAGAGAGAATTCCTTTTTTGTAAACGCAAAAAGTCACCGTACACTTATGATTGAATTAATGCTTATAAAGTATATTACGTTATTTATTATTTTGTGGGATTACCCTGTGCGTTAATGATTGTCTGTAGTCTTCGTGGCATTGATTTCACCTGTAGTAGTTCGTAGTTCTGTAGCTTCGGGACTATAGAAGTCAGTGGAGAGCTTTTGTGAACGCGGCATTGAACCTCCGGGTTCCATAGGCCATAGAGTTAGTTAGTTAGTTAGTAGCTTCGGGACTGATTATGTCCCATTCTTCTTGAATAGCTTTTCTCAGGCCTTCTTTAGTAGAGAAGCTGTGCCTTCTGATTCTTGTCACCAGAACAGACCATAGATGTTCTATGGGGTTCATGTCTGGGGATTGGGGAGGTGTGCGAAGCTGTTTCAAGGTATTATAGAGTAGCCACAATCGAGTATTTTCCACTGTATGTTTGGAGTTGTTGCCTTGCTGAACAATAAATTGTTTTCTGCGCACTAGTATGGAGATTTTCCTTTAATATGTTAATATACACTTTGTGGATCATCACTCCATCGATAAAGTGGAGACGACCCACTCCTGAGGCACTCATACAACCCCAGACGAGCACGGATCCTCCTCCGTGTCTTACTTTAGGGACGAGATTTTGAGGATTCATCTCTGTATTCGCCTTGCGTCATACCATACGCCTCCCATTGGATTCGATAAGATTAAATTTACTTTCGTCCGAAAATATGACCCTATTCCAGAAAGAAGCCTGATCCCTTATCTTTATACTCTTTTTCAAACTTTAGTCTCTTTATACGATTTGTCTTGTTCACCCATAACATTTTCCTGGCTATCCGAGCATGATACCCTACAAATATTCCGCACTGTACTGGCTGATACTTTAACACCGCGTGTTTCCAGATCCGTTGCCAATTGCACAGCACTACTTTTCGGAAACTTTTTTCTTTCCCTAATAATGTAACGTTTATCTTGTTCACTCAACACTCTTGGTCTTCCAGTTTTTTTTTTTTTCGCACAGTGATAGAAACATTATACATCGCAATTATTGTTTGTACTGTTGAACGAGGTCTGTCTGCAAGGTTTGCTATCTTTCTCAAAGATTTACCCTTCTTATGCAATTTAATAATTACTTTTCTTGTCTCCTCATTTGTTTCTGTTCGGTTGCTTCCCAGTTTTACAGCCCACCGTGCAGTTTTTTCACTCCTATTCACAACTAAACTCATTCTGTTATTCGTCATGCTATAAACAGAGGTGTATAATCAGGTGAATACTAGTGAACCCCAGTTGTGGTATCTTTGTTTCGTATTCGTACGTCAGGTGTACGATCTCTTTTTGCGTCTACTCTATACACTTTCTACGGAATTTATTTACTTTCTGACCATTAAACTTGTCTTTTTGTTCTTTATTGGTATATTCATAAAGCTTAGTTTTCATTATTCATATTGTGTGTGTTACTACACTTCTTAAATTTTCTGTTTCTTTTTCGCAAGCATTCTCGTTTCAATAGCATAGGTGTACGAACACTTTCTGCGCTCACTGTATGTACAGTAAATACAAATTTATAATTTTTGACTTTACGAAGTATACAATGTAATTGTTCAATAATTGACATAAGCAGGCATTCATTAATTTATATTAATATAATAATTAATAAAACTAATAAGCGGGTGATTGATGACTCAGTGGTAGAGTTTTCATCTATGGTATTCTAACCCAGGACATGTGGGTTTTCGATGGCTAATTTTGTGTTCGAAAATTTTTCCGGTGGTAGGCCTACTCTTGGTTCCCTTTCTTATATTTGTTCCATCATCACTCATTAACGAATTTAGTTTATCAAAACTCTATAGCCATATATTCATTCTGTCCGTCAGTGAAACAAACAGTCTCAAGTACTATCTGATGGATTACCATCAATTTTGGCCACGATGTACAGAGTCAATAGTTAAGAATCGAGTTCCCTGATGAATGTAATATTCAAACCGGAAGCGGTACAAATCAGCCATTTCCGGTTTTAACGTTAATCATTATATAGTAAATATGGTAATAGATAGCGAGAAACGGTTTCCAGTAATCGACATATATAACATTCATGTAGATAGAATGTTACCCAATTTGTGCATCTGCTGAAAATAATGAGCTTAGGTATTTAGAGAGCATTTTCCGCTTTAGAAAATGTGTGCTTGGTAAAGAATGTAGAGAATTAGCTGAGTCAGGCACGTAGCTAGAATATGGTAATAGGAAGGGGGGTCTGTCACGAAATACTGTGGTTATTTACCAGGGGCTCAATCATTCTAAATTATTTTATTGGCAACATATATTGGTTCGTTTAGCCAAGATTTCTAATGGAGGGATGATATGAAATACTGTGGTTACACACCAGAGGCTCGATCAATCTAAATATTTTACTGACAACATACCCATATTGATTGGTTAGGACAATAAAATGAGGATATATTAGTAAGTATTTTAATAAGAAGCTATGAAGAAATCTCGAGTAAAAAATTATAAAAAAGTATTTAAAAAGATATAGTCTTCCGAGGTCATTCGAACGGTGTCGAGAATTTTGCGTCTGGGAAATTTGCGCCCTACCTCAAGAACAAGGAAAATTGCGCCTGCAATGTACCTCTACCGGGAAGTTTGAGCCCTGCGAAATAAAAGAACCTATTCGAGCTTACGCATTTGCTCGGAAGGGCTGACATTACAGCATAAACAATCCTCCCCCCACAACCATGCCATTTGTGATTTATTTTCATTGTGGCTATGTAAGGGGAGAATAAACTTCAATATAAGCCAAAAGAACACAACGGATCAACGCAATCACTGCTTCTTCCAGAGATGATTTTGGGGGAACACTGGCCTCCCCAGAGCTCTCAAAGTGCCCCCTCGGAGGAGACCAAAATAATACGTCTATAATATAATAATAAATAGAATAGTACCAGGAGTGACCCCCCCCCCCGGAACATTTTTTCTGAAAGAACGACTGAACGCAATTGTGTGTTTAAAGTGTAATTCCAGCAAGTAAACACACTGTACATAGTTTTCTTGATAATATTACTGAACTGATTTTAAATTCACTTTACATTTTCTTTTCTATATTTTGTGTCCTAAAAAGCCAAACAACTCGCAAGGATTGTGAACAGAGATATCTGGGTAGAGCCAAACAGCCTTTTGTAGATTAAATTATACTCTTTGATTATATTAATAAATAATTATATATCAGTCATTTATACTTTTATTGTAAATTTTGTAGTATAATGAAAAATTGTATTTGTATAGATTGCCCTTCAGTGAACTAAAATTGTATTTTTTTTTTTTTTCATTTGTTCGGAATATTATAACGGATGGAGTAACTCACTGAGACGATGAGAGGCAAGCCTAGTTCAAGTGTGAGTGGAAGTTACTTTACACAGTACAAAAATAAGTTGAATTGTAGGGCGCTAACATCCCAGTGCAAATATATAGCCGGCGCATTTTCCCCTCTTTTTGCGGTAGGGCGCAAACATCCCAGTGCAAATATATTGCGAGCGCATTTTTTCCTATTTTTGTGGTAGGGCGCAAATTTCCTGGGCGCAAAATTCTCGCATTCAAGGGAAATATAATGTCCGTGAAGTTGACAAGCCACTTATGTCAGACTCCAATTTCGACTTTAAACGTCGCTAGTGCTATGTTAGTGTTCGATAGTGACGCAAATCGTTAGCACTCCACAGATAACGTGTGCTTTTTAAATAATGGGTATGTCTTCTAACTGCATGCCAACACGCCCACTTCTAAGAATCATCTCAAAAATGAGGTTAACCGTTAGAGCAAGTAAGTGCTCATTAGTACCATTAACATTAACGTTAATGCCTCCATTGTACGGCCCTTTGAGTAATAATTACACCACGTATAGTCTCAATGGGTCCCTATATTCTCGCGAACATTCTGACGTGCCCAAGTTAGTTACTTTTTTTTGGAACTATTGTTTATCTGTTATTGTTTATTGTTTATTGCTAGTCTGCAGAGTAGTCCTTACATTAATATGCCATTGTCCTTGATAACCATTGCGTATTTACAAGCAGTTTGTTATTACTGTTAGAAGATATCAAAAAACAACAGATAAAATCTACTACTTAACGGTTCATATTTTTCTTTTACAGTACACAAATGATTAATAATAATAATAATAATAATAATAATAATAATAATAATAATAATAATAATAATAATAATAATAATAATAATAATAAGACTATTCCAGCATAAAAGTTATCAATTGCATCACACTGGCAACAAGCGACGCATATTTTAACTTCATAAAAATTCGTTTCTCACGATTTTCTGGAAAACTACGTATGATATCTTCATTCTGTCAAGTTGTTTATCTCAGTGTGATATATGTATTACCTCTGGACAATATCACAGTAAAACAAAAATTAAATATTAGGAGTGCATCGTACTTTTGGACTACATCTCATTAACCATGGGAAGATTGAGTAGTGTATACTTTAGGATGTAAGTTTCAACTTAACTTGCATCATACATTCTTAGGATTACAAAAAGGAAATTTGTTCGTTTGCATTTGAACAAAATTCTTAGGATTACAAAAAGAAAAAATAATTTTTCCGAATTCCGGAATTTTTCTGAATTCCGGAATTTTTCCGAAATCCGGATTTTTTCCGAATTCCGGAATTTTTCCGAATTCCGGATTTTTTCTAAAATCCGGAATTTTTCTGAATTCCGGAATTTTTCCGAAATCCGGAATTTTTCCAAATTCCGGAATTTTTCTGAATTCCGGAATTTTTCCGAATTCCGGAATTTTTCCGAATTCCGGAATTTTTCTGAATTCCGGAATTTTTCCGAAATCCGGAATTTTTCTAAATTCCGGAATTTTTCCAAAATCCGGAATTTTTCTGAATTCCGGAATTTTTCCGAATTCCGGAATTTTTCCGAAATCCGGAATTTTTCCGAATTCCGGAATTTTCCGATTTTACTTTCCGGATTCCGGAAAGTAAAAATTCCGGAATTGGCCATCCCTACTATATATACTGTATTAATTTCTTGTAGTTGGATATGTCTTTATCATTTACGTAGACAATTGCTACTGCAGTTATTTACTACTTTATGAGAAAGGTCTTCTTTTCACACACAAAAAAGTCGCCGGTATGTCTCAAACATTATCGCGTTCCCACCTGCAGCTGCTCCAAAGCACTGCAAACTACTTTTTAACCAGGCGAAAGGCAGTGAAGGAAAATAAATCTCAACAAATATTCTAATAACATTCGCTTGTTGTCAACATACCTACAGTGAGCGCAGAAAGTGTTCGTACACCGTGCATACTTTATATTGAAAACAGCTAGCATGAGAACGGGAGGTGGAAAATATATATATAACAAGAATTAAGACTACACATTCATACATTTTATTTCTATATACAAGAGAAAGGCCAAACAAACACAATCACTGTTTTGTTCAGAAGAAAAGAGAGAATTCCTTTTTTGTAAACGCAAAAAGTCACCGTACACTTATGCTTGAATTAATGCTTATAAAGTATATTACGTTATTTAATATTTTGTGGGATTACCCTGTGCATTAATGATTGTCTGTAGTCTTCGTGGCATTGATTTCACTTGTAGTAGTTCGTAGTTCTGTAGTTCGGGACTGATTATGTCCCATTCTTCTTGAATAGCTTTTCTTAGGCCTTCTTTAGTAGACAAGCTGTGCCTTCTGATTCTTGTCTCCAGAACAGATCATAGATGTTCTATGGGGTTCATGTCTGGGGATTGGGGAGGTGTGCGAAGCTGTTTCAAGGTATTATAGAGTCAGGGGCGGATCCAGAGGGGGACTTCTGGGGAAGGGGCGGTCGGCAGTAATACTGCTACTTTTAAGAGCTCCAAACTTGTTATGGATGGGTTTATTTATATATAAAATAAGAAAGTTTCCTCTTGGGGGGGGGGCGATGGCCCCGATCGCCCCCCTCTGGATCTGCCCCTGAGGTTTGCTATCTTTCTCAAAGACTTACCCTTCTTATGCACTTTAATAATTACTTTTCTTGTCTCCTCATTTATTTCTGTTCGGTTGCTTCCCATTTCGACAGCCCACCGTGCAGTTTTTTTCACTCTTATTCACAACTAAACTCATTCTGTTACTCGTCATGCTATACAGAGGTGTATACTCAGGTGAATACTAGTGAACCCCAGTTGTGGTATCTTTGTTTCGTATTCGTACGTCAGGTGTACGATCACTTTTTGCGCCTACTCTATACATTTTCTACGGAATTTATTTACTTTCTGACCATTAAACTTGTCTTTTTGGTTCTTTATTGATATATTCATAAAGCTTAGTTTTCATTATTCATATTGTGTGTGTTATTACACTTCTTAAATTTTCTGTTTCTTTTTCGCAGGCATTCTCGTTTCAATAGCATAGGTGTACGAACACTTTCTGCGCTCACTGTATGTACAGTAAATACAAATTTATAATTTTTGACTTTACGAAGTATACAATGTAATTGTTCAATAATTAACATAAGCAGGCATTCATTAATTTATATTAATATAATAATTAACAAAACTAATAAGCGGGTGATTGATGACTCAGTGGTAGAGTTTTCATCTATGGTATTCTAACCCAGGACATGTGGGTTTTCGATGGCTAATTTTGTGTTCGAAAATTTTCCCGGTGGTACTCTTGGTTCCCTTTCTTATATTTGTTCCATCATCACTCATTAACGAATTTAGTTTATCAAAACTCTATAGCCATATATTCATTCTGTCCGTCAGTGAAACAAACAGTCTCAAGAACTATCTGATGGATTACCAATCAATTTTGGCCATGATGTACAGAGTCAATAGTTAAGAATCGAGTTCCCTGATGAATGTAATATTCAAACCGGAAGCGGTACAAATCAACCATTTCCGGTTTTAACGTTAATCATTATATAGTAAATATGGTAATAGATAGCGAGAAGCGGTTTCCAGTAATCGACATATATAACATTCATGTAGATAGAATGTTACCCAGTTTGTGCATCTGCTGAAAATAATGAGCTTAGGTATTTAGAGAGCATTTTCCGCTTTAGAAAATGTGTGCTTGGTAAAGAATGTAGAGAATTAGCTGAGTCAGGCACGTAGCTAGAATATGGTAATAGGAAGGGGGGGGGGGTTGTCACGAAATACTGTGGTTATTTACCAGGGGCTCAATCATTCTAAACTATTTTATTGGCAACATATATTGGTTCGTTTAGCCAAGATTTCTAATGGGGGCATGATATGAAATACTGTGGTTACACACCAGAGGCTCGATCAATCTAAATATTTTACTGACAACATACCCATATTGATTGGTTAGGACAATAAAATGAGGATATATTAGTATTTTAATAAGAAGCTATGAAGAAATCTCGAGTAAAAGAATATTAAAAAAAGTATTGAAAAAGATATCGTCTTCCGAGGTCATTCGAACGGTGTCGAGAATTTTGCGTCTGGGAAATTTGCGCCCTACCTCAAGAACAGGGAAAATTGCGCCTGCGATGTACCTCCACCGGGAAGTTTGAGCCCTGCGAAATAAAAGAACCTATTGGAGCTTACGCATTTGCTCGGAGGGGCTGACATTACAGCATAAACAATCCTCCCCCCACAACCATGCCATTTGTGATTTATTTTCATTGTGGCTATATAAGGGGAGAATAAACTTCAATATAAGCCAAAAGAACACAACGGATCAACGCAATCACTGCTTCTTCCAGAGATGATTTTGGGGGAACACTGGCCTCCCCAGAGCTCTCAGAGTGCCCCCTCGGAGGAGACCAAAATAATACGTCTATAATATAATAATAAATAGAATAGTACCAGCAGTGACCCCCCTCCGGAATACTAAATGTGCCCCCCCGGAACATTTTTCCTGAAAGAACGACTGAACGCAATTGTGTGTTTGAAGTGTAATTCCAGCAAGTAAACACACTGTACATAGTTTTCTTGATAATATTACTGAACTGATTTTACATTCACTTTACATTTTCTTTTCTATATTTTGTGTCCTGAAAAGCCAAACAACTCGCAAGGATTGTGAACAGAGATATCTGGGTAGAGCCAAACAGCCTTTTGTAGATTAAATTATACTCTTTGATTATATTAATAAATAATTATATATCAGTCATTTATACGTTTATTGTAAATTTTGTAGTATAATGAAAAAATGTATTTGTATTGATTGCCCTTTAGTGAACTAAAATTGTATTTTTTTCATTTGTTCGGAATATTATAACGGATGGAGTAACTCACTGAGACGATGAGAGGCAAGCCTAGTTCAAGTGCGAGTGGAAGTTACTTTACACAATACAATAATAATTTGAATTGTAGGGCGCTAACATCCCAGTGCAAATATATTGCGAGCGCATTTTTTCCTATTTTTGTGGTAGGGCGCAAATTTCCCGGGCGCAAAATTCTCGCATTCAAGGAAAATATAATGTCCGTGAAGTTCACAAGCCACTTATGTCAGACTCCAATTTCGACTTTAAACGTCGCTAGTGCTACGTTAGTGTTCGATAGTGACGCAAATCGTTAGTACTCCAACTGCATGCCAACACGCCTACTTCTAAGAATCATCTCAAAAATGAGGTTAACCGTTAGAGCAAGTAAGTGCTCATTGGTGCCATTAACATTAACGTTAATGCCTCCATCGTACGGCCCTTTGAGTAATAATAACACCACGTTTTTTGCTAGTCTCAATGCGTCCCTATATTCTCGCGAACATTCTGACGTGCCCAAGTTAGTTACTTTTTTTTTTGGGACTATTGTTTATCTGTTATTGTTTATTGTTTATTGCTAGTCTGCAGAGTAGTCCTTACATTAATATGCCATTGTCCTTAATAATCATTGCGTATTTACAAGCAATTTGTTATTACTGTTAGAAGATATCAAAAAACAACAGATAAAATCTACTACTTAACGGTTCATATTTTTCTTTTACAGTACATAAACGATTAACAACAACAACAATAATAATAATAATAATAATAATAATAATAATAATAATAATAATAATAATAATATTAATAATAATAATAATAATAATAATAATAATAATAATAATAATAATAATAATAATAATAATAATAATAATAATAATACTATTCCAGCATAAAAGTTATCAATTGCATCACACTGGCAACAAGCGACGCATATTTTAACTTCATAAAAAATCGTTTCTCACGATTTTCTGGAAAACTACGTATGATATCTTCATTCTCTCAAGTTGTTTATCTCAGTGTGATATATGTCTTACCTCTGGACAATATCACAGTAAAACAAAAATTAATATTAGGAGTACATCGTACTTTTGGACTACATCTCATTAACCATGGGAAGATTGAGTAGTGTATACTTTAGGATGTAAGTTTCAGCTTAACTTGCATCATACATTCTTAGAATTACAAAAAGGAAATTTGTTCGTTTGCATTTGAACAAAATTCTTGGGATTACAAAAAGAAAAAATAATTTTTCCGAATTCCGGAATTTTTCCGAAATCCGGAATTTTTCCGAATTCCGGATTTTTTCCGAATTCCGGAATTTTTCTGAATTCCGGATTTTTTCCGAAATCCGGAATTTTTCCGAATTCCGGAATTTTTCCGAAATCCGGAATTTTACCGAATTCCGGATTTTTTTCCGAATTCCGGATTTTTTCCGAAATCCGGAATTTTTCCGAATTCCGGAATTTTCCGATTTTACTTTCCGGATTCCGGAAAGTAAAAATTCCGGAATTGGCCATCCCTAATATTTATGAATGTCGCGATGTGGGGATTTTGTATTTACAATAAGGTTTTTGGATGTTCCAAAGTTCACGAGTCTAACGCCATTCTCATTATACTTCCCTCTCCCTATAATCGGTTTCAACATACAGCAAGCCCGTAGCCAGCCCCAAAATGTAGGGGGGGCCCGGCTGAAGTTAGAGGGGCCCAATCCAACCATATGATAGTTCATCACCATATTATAGATCTTTTGCAAGCCTACTGTAAAACTTTTAGGGGGCCAGCAAAAATTTAAGGGGGGGGGGCGGCCCCCTAGATCCCCCTTGGATACGGGCCTGACATACAGTATAATCTCGTCCTATCTTTGCATTGAAATTCCCAGATAAAATTTTCATATGGTATCAAAGAAGTTGGTCAAATACTCGTTCTAGTTCTTCATAGAATTTAGAATTTAGAATTTATTAATATGTATATGAGTACAAAACAGTTACGGAACAATCTTTATAGCGATTCAGGGAGAGGCCGAGCTTCTGCTATTTGTGGTTCTCCCTTTCAGAATTTATTTACATATTATAGGATGGTGGGTAAATACTTAATATATGTAGAAAACACAAAGTTATATGGTTATTAACACTTAATTAGTTCATAGTAAAATAATAACAATAATAATGACACATTAACATGGTATTGTCTCAATTTTTTAAATACTCGTTCAGCTGTTTTTTAAATTTGCTAAAAGTTTGTAGTTCTCTGATACCTAGGGGAAGGGCATTCCAGGCCTTAATACATTGGTACCTGATGCTTTTGATGCCATAATTTAATCGTGGTTTTGGATTTTCAAGTTCTTTGTTTGTCTTTGCATGTGAACTAACTGAGAGTTTTATTTCAACTATTATTCTTATAAAAAATGAACATTTTCTTGCACATATAGAACCGTTATTCCATGAACTGAACATACTAAAATTAGATAAACTTTATCTTTACAGGATAAATTGTCTAATGTACAGAATCCTCAAGAAAGATGCAATTATATTTTCAACACAATTTGTTGAAATAAAACACTCAGTTAGTACACGTGCAAAGACTTTTATATCGTCATTCTCATCTTCTGCTGGGGCATGTACATTTAGAATATTAATAGCACACCACCGACCTTTAATAATAATAATAATAATAATAATAATAATAATAATAATAATAATAATAATAATAATAATAATAATAATAATAATAATAATAATAATAATAATAATAGAGCTGAGCGAAGCGAAGCTCTTATACTCGGGTTAGCCGTTAGTTGTCCGCGAACTCCTCCTAGACCGTTTGGCCGATCTCAACCAAACTTAGCACGCTGATAGAGTATGTCGTGCTGAGTGACAACATAGGTCGAAATCAAAAATCCGATGTACCATCGAGGAATAATCACCGAAAAACGCTTACTCCTAGACCGTTTGGCCGATCTCAACCAAACTTAGCACGCTGATAGAGTATGTCGTGCTGAGTGACAACATAGGTCGAAATCAAAAATCCGATGTACCATCGAGGAATAATCACCGAAAAACGCTTACTCCTAGACCGTTTGGCCGATCTCAACCAAACTTAGCACGCTGATAGAGTATGTCGTGCTGAGTGACAACATAGGTCGAAATCAAAAATCCGATGTACCATCGAGGAATAATCACCGAAAAACGCTTACTCCTAGACCGTTTGGCCGATCCCAACCAAACTTAGCACGCTGATAGAGTATGTCGTGCTGAGTGACAACATAGGTCGAAATCAAAAATCCGATGTACCATCGAGGAATAATCACTGAAAAACGTTTACTCCTAGACCGTTTGGCCGATCTCAACCAAACTTAGCACGCTGATAGAGTATGTCGTGCTGAGTGACAACATAGGTCGAAATCAAAAATCCGATGTACCATCGAGGAATAATCACCGAAAAACGCTTACTCCTAGACCGTTTGGCCGATCTCAACCAAACTTAGCACGCTGATAGAGTATGTCGTGCTGAGTGACAACATAGGTCGAAATCAAAAATCCGATGTACCATCGAGGAATAATCACCGAAAAACGCTTCCTGATTACGTAGTTTAAGCTCGCTCAGCTCATTTCATTGCAATCGGGTATATCGATTGCATTCCTAGTAATAATGATAATAATGATAATAATAATAATAATAATAATAATAATAATAATAATAATAATAATAATAATAATAATAATAATAATAATAATAATAATAATAATAAACGTGAATCATTAACAAATCCAACCCATTAAACTGCTCATATTATTCGTTTGTGAACAAAAAAAAAAAAAACTCGTCTTAATTGGTGATTTTGATTTTATCTATTAAAAAAAACTAAAAGCATAATATGAAAACTGAAAAAAAATACCTTCAACAATCACATAAAACCAGAAAAAAATTACTATTATATTCGTTAATATTGCATTTTTAAATTTTTAAAATAAACTGAGGGGGTGAGCGGAACAGTGATCTAACCCACATTTTTAAAAATGGAGAAAAATCAAGTTAAACTCAAACACATGTGTTTTTTTGTACAATATACCAAAAGTAAGCACATGTGGTTGAATGTATCATACATTGTACATACATGTACAAAAAAAAAACACATGTCTTTAAGTTTAACTTGATTTTTCTCCATTTTTAAAAAAGTGGGTTAGACCACTGTTGCGCTCACCCCCTCAATTTTTACGTGCCCCTGAGGAAACATGTATTTCAGGATGAATATTACTGTCTTTATTCCAAAGTTACTAAAATGTTAGTTAAACAATAACAAACATTCGACAATGTACAAACTCTCCTTCTTCTAACAGTAAGTAAACAAACATTGTAAACCCAACTGAGAACAAGAACCAGAGAAGATGAAAAAAAGAAGTGTTTTTTGGAGAAGTAATTCATGAACCCATTTCCTATTGTAAGAGCGTTACTGCTAATGACCGCACAGCTTTGCTTGTGGTTTTCCTCTTGCCCTCTGGCAATGGTTAATTGTAAGGATATTACACACACACTCTCTTCCAACTTTGCTATCTTTTCTCAGAGATTGGCCTATGAACATTTCTACAGCAAAAGTTGTAAGCATAAATTTAAAAAGCGAGTGAAAGTTAAGCACTTAACTTTGGTAGCCACAATCTCTAGTTCTAAAATATACATACGTATGCAGTGGAGGTATTCAAGAAAGAACTAGCATCCATATTCGAATGGTTATATGATCTCAAAACTTACATATCCACTGATAGTTATAATTCAGGAGTACACAAGCAATGGAAACGCGATGCCAACCAAGTACTTCATTCAAATTTTAGGAAAGTCGATATAAGAACTACCAGTAACTAAAAGTGGTATCTAAAAATGACTATAGTTTATTAAAGAATAATGCGTGTTAATCAATATTCCGGAAATAGGAGGCATGATTGAAGATATGAGAACCCCGGAATTGAAGATGAGAACCATTGACTGAGGGTTTGAGGGGTTGAGTTATGGTGCTCAGGATACCTAATTTTTCATTACAACCACATTGGAAAATGGTAAATTTATTGGAAGAAATGTATATTTCGGAGGGAGAATGTTAAATTTGGGTGGGGGAAATATAAATTAGAGGGAAAAGTAGTACATTTGGGGGGAAATGGTAACTTTGAGAGGTTACGCCCCAGCCCTTGAGAGATAGACACCCTTGAGTAAGAAGATGTTTAAGAGTACGGTAAGTCATGGACATGGGAATAATGTGCATCCCTGAATTATTCGCATAGTTTTCGATTTTAAAAAGGTTATTAATAAAATTTCTTGAAGAAACAAATTAACGTAGATTAACGAAATATGTAAAAAGATCGAATCGATATTTGCATGAATCGAATTGATATTCATAGAAGTTTTTGTAAGAAAGCTGAAGAAATATTTTTATTTGTATATTTTTGAGTCTTTCGAGGTGGAAATCTGACTGGAGAGTCCGAATTGCAAATACTTTCTCTCTTACGTCAATTAACATGAAACTGATTATTATGCTCAGAATCATAAGATTCACTTTCTGACAACTCGAGTTTAGACATGGAACGGCTCAAACCACCAACACTATTTGTGAATGTGTCCTAAAACCTCTTGGGACGTTTAAATATTTTGAGGTGTGTGAATGAGATCCTTTCGCAAAAGAACATTAGTTGTTATAAGTCCACGAACTAATGGAGCATATGATATTTAGAGAGGCATCTCTTTGTCACCGATTGCCTCCTTGAGCCCATCCGTGGGACGTAAACCTCAAAAGAGTTCATTTCTTTGTCACCGAGATCAATGACAACTTTCATGAGTAAATAGTCATACCTTAAGAAACAGAGATCGATATCTGTCATCGAGAGAAATTTTTACCATCTTTGCTCCACGTTCTAGTTATTGGAGGGATCGTTGTGGTGCTATTAAAGAAAGTGTCATGACCCACTGTAGTTGGGAAAGTCAATCTTTGCCAGCTAACATGTCTGTTCTTGCTTAAATTTGGCCTTCAATAGCATCGCAACTTCACCAATTAGCTTACTGAATGAAAATTATGGATTCGACTCTAATGTTGGCCACTTTAGACATTTCACTTTTTTTTTAATCTCTTCTCATTTCATAACAATGGGGGCTGAACTTTGGGTAGTAACGTTTTTAAAGCTAAACATATTGGGCCTTATGCAGCGTCGTTCTGACGAGTGATTAGTGCCATACTAAAGTGTTCGACTAACATATGTTTCCTGCGGTAGTGAGGCCTTTAGTATGACGCTAATCATAAGTCAAAACAACTCTGCATAGGGCAGATTGTGTATAGAAGGTTGCGCGAAACAAGTTTATCTATCTTTCTACCTACGTAAGTAAGTATATAAATATAGCACCTATTGAGGGCGTTAAAATTCAATCGGAAGAAGGTTAAGATGCTATATTCTTTCCATTTTAAATATATTGTAAAATTCTATCTTTTATTGTAGAGCTAAAAGAAGGTACACGGGAATTTTTGGACTTTCACAATCACCTTTTATTATAAAAGTTTTTCCTTATGTACAGTCGTAATAAATATTACAGATCAAATATAAGTTCAGGTGGTTACAGGTGGTTTGCTGGTGAATTTGTAGGCACCCAATGACCAAGCCTAAGCGCTTGAACCAAGGCTCTTGCGGCCAAGGCACCTCTCAGAGACCAGGTGTCCTAGAGAGGGAAATAAAACCCAGAGACCAGGCGTCCTAGGGAGTGGTGAAGAAATTGCAGAAACCAGGCGTGCTAGGGAGTGGTGAAGAAATTGCAGAGACCAGACGTCCTAGGGAGTAGTGAAGAGATTGCAGAGACCAGACGTTCTAGCAAAAGGAGCTCTCAAAAACCAGGCGTTCTAGAGAGGGAAAAACCCCAGAGACCAGACGTCCTAGCAAAAGGAGCTCTCAGAGACCAGGTGTCCTAGAGAGGGAAATAAAACTCAGAGACCAGGCGTCCTAGGGAGTGGTGAAGAGTTTGCAGAGACCAGACGTCCTAGGGAGTGGTGAAGAGATTGCAGAGACCAGATGTCCTAGCAAAGGAGCTCTCTGAGACCAGGTGTCCTAGAGAGGGAAATAAAACCCAGAGACCAGACGTCCTAGGGAGTGGTGAAGAATTTGCAGAAACCAGACGTCCTAGCAAAAGGAGCTCTCAGAGACCAGATATCCTAGAGAGGGAAATAAAACCCAGAGACCAAAGCGTCCTAGGGAGTGGTGAAGAGATTGCAGAGACCAGATGTTATAGCAAAAGGAGCTCTCAGAGAGCAGGCGTCCTAGAAAGTGGAGGTGATGATTAATCAGTGAAGATTGATGCCTTTTGTGGTGTTCTGGCTCCTTTTATTTAGAAACGTTGCTGACTTCATTAATCTTCGTCACCAGCCGATTGTTGACGATGATCGACGATGTCTTTTTCATGATTGTCGCCTGATGTTTGTTTACAGCCAGCACGTGATGTTACAAGCGCATGTAGAATCTTGCGATATTGATACGATATAATACTAAAGAAAGAATACCTTCTGTAAATAATGTACTTTTACTACCGTTAAACTAATATCATACCTAATGTAGCCCTTTATGACTAATTTTGTAGTCTGAACTTATATTAGATTTTAATATGTAGATTATCTTAAACTCACGAACGAAGAACGAGGTGTAAGGCAAATTCTATTCCAAAGCAAGGTTGGCAGTTTCTGATCTCTGGAACGCATAACAACAAAGTACAAGAAAAAAACTCCTAACAACGCTGCCCCGGGTTCATTTCCGGATAGATACGTATCTCGAATACAAAACCAAGTAGTGGTTTGAATTCCATTTTAAGGCGGAGACGGCATTAAGGGTGGGCCGATGGATGGCCTCGCCCACCTCAACAGAAGTAGAGTAATGAAGGTGATATCCTGTACTTCAAAAGCAATATGTATTACTTTGGATTGCAATGTAAAAGGTTCTAGGACTCTGTTTAACTCTGCAATGAACAATGATTTTAAGATAGATACTTGTAGTAATATAACGATACCAAAAGTCGTGATTAACCTTTAAATTACGAGGGCTTTAAATTGCAGCACCTCGTGAACTACGAAGCCTTTTGAACCGATTTCATAGGGTTGGAGAAATTGTAAAAATAATCACTCGTAATTGCCGCAGACACATGAAAAGAAAACAATCTTTTGTTGCTAATATCTCTACTTGAATTTCAGTTATTGACATATACATGACTTTTATTGTTTTATGCATTATTAGTGTTGTTGTCACTGTAAATTTCGTTTTAGGAAAGAAAACTAAAATTTCTCCCCCATCCCTCCTCAAACATACTGATAGGAGGAATATGTGTTTATTATTCCTTGAATTCCATTATTTGACATCACAATCCATGTAAACCTTCCTTTCTAATTCCAGTTTTTACTCCAGGAGAAAATAACACGAAAAAAATAAAACTTACATAGTGCATATAGTTTTAAAGGGTGATTTCCCCATTATTCCTAGATAATTCGCAAATTGCTGTGGACCAATAAAGTTTGTATGGCTAGAATTGCTAATATTGTTTCCCCTCGCATGATCTAAACACGATTGCTAGCTTGTTCTATTGGACATGAGTATAGGTGACTTGCTTTTATTCGAGCTTATTTAATTATACATTTCCGTATTTTGCTTCTCCATTAGCAGTACAGGCTGCTCGCGTTAATCAAAACCCACCCCAATCCGAACCCTGCGCTTTGAAACAGTTGTTGTGATATTGGACTAGACCAGGTCACTTTTCTTGAATACAAATGACTTTTGAATGCTTAACTACCTAGGTACATATACGGTACTGTACATGTTTTAGATTAGAACTAAACCTTGACAAATATTCGTTTGTAACTGGATTTGTGGTTTTTGAGGAGTCCCTTTTTACGCCAAACAATTTAATAATCCGACCAGCTCAAGCAAATATTCGGATTAACGCGCACTTTCTGCTGTAGCTATCGAAGATCATTACTGGTCCACATTTTGTCCGCACAGTTATCATGAAACTAAACAGATGCGAAAATAATGTTACTCCTATTGACCTTCCAGTGTCCCCGGGAGAGGAGTGGATGGATACGCTTGTTGCCTTGTAAGCACGGAGTTCCGGATTCGATTACCAGTGGGGACACAAGTGATTTGGATCCCACTCTAGGTCCCGTTCTTAGGACGTTATCATCGTTCCATGGAAGGCTATGGCAAGCCATCATGGGTTCACTTTGCCCAGGGACCTTCGGGCAGGACATTGCATCATCATAATGACCTTCCACTCGTCCGTCATCGCGTCCTTTGTATATTGCTGAGGTGTCGTCAGTGATACTACACAGATATTGACGGCTTCTAATGTACTATCTTCTTATGGTATTCATATATAGCATTATTTATGGCATTAAGTATCTTCTGAACCACTAACAATTTTTTTTTAGCCCTTTATCTTAGGTTGCAGCTTGTGCGGCTATGAAGAGAAAGTTTAGGGCAGTTACTCTAACACTTGCTGAGATAAGTAATGAAAATCGCAGCCGCTCTTCTGAAGCAAGACGTCTATTGAGTAAAGTGAATTTTCAGTTTGTGTTCCAACTCAACTTGTTCACACTTTTTCTTAGAAAGTTGAAAAGATTGTCAGATTATCTACAAAATAAGAAGAGCACACTGGCTGATGCTGTTTTAGTTACGAAGGGTGTAGTGGATTATTTTACTGATATTCGAAACACAGTCGAGGAGTTCGAAAAAAAATTGGAATGAGTCTTTGAGTCTTGCTGAAAATAACGGTATATCTCTAACGGGTCCAATGTGCAGAACACGACCACTGCCCCATCATTTACGTCAGTATATTATGACTGAGCAAATTTCGCTTGAGGAAGAAGATATCCAATCCCAAGAAGACTACAGACTTAGGATATTTCTTCCTGTACTTGACAGAATACTTGCAGAAATGAATAGGCGTTTTACAGAAAATACAGGTATTCTATGTGGGATAAGCAATCTTCACCCTAAAAGTGAACACTTCCTCTCATTTGAGAAAATTGAACCACTTGCACGTCATTATGGATGTGATGTTGATAGTGTAGATGTGGAACTGAAACTTCTCCCGAAAGTTTGGAAACGTTATGAGGAGGAAAACCAATGCAAAATTACGTCCATTTCTTAGTTTACTAAAGTGATAGATCGTTTCAAAATTGCTTTTCATGAAATTTACAAATTAGCCGTAATTGTTGTCACCATTTCTGTATCTAGGTCACCATGTGAGTATTCTTTCTCTCGTCTTAGACGGGTTAAAACATATCTAAGAAATCGAATGGCAAACGGTCTCCTAAGCGATCTTTGTTTCCTCTCAGTAGAAAGAAAACTTGTAATGAATATTGCTGTAGAGGATGTGGTAAATGCATTCGATGTTGGACATAAAAATCGACGCATTGCTCTTCATTAAGGTGCAAGTATAAAAGTTTATTGCAAGCTTGTTCCATGTGATCAGACCTTCATAGTTTAAAATACATTGTTCTTTCTGTGGATCATGATGAAGTTTTGTTAATGCTATTTACTTCTTTATCCAATTTATAATTGTTTTAGTTTAGTATATATATATATATATATATATATATATATATATATAATATTGCTAACTTGATGCCGGAATTGTACCTTCTATAAGGCAAGGAAAGCTGTTTCCCACATCCTTGTTCCTCCCCTACTTCGATCTGAGCCTTAGCTAACTAAAGAGTATAAAATTGAAAATTATTGTTAAAAAAAAAAATGTCTGCATTGCCCAGTTCTCATTTTCATTGTCTGCCCATCCAGCAACTAGGTCCGTCTCTTTCCGCTCACCCCATCAAGCGTTTCTGGCGCCGTCCCTGTTTTAAGGGCTAGTCCTGTGTCATATAGTCTTGGGGCTGAAATGGGAAGTTTAATTTCAAACCCCGACTAGTCGTTTTTTATCAACCAAGCTGTATATGAACCATGAGTTTATATAGAATAAAAATATTTCCATTAACATACTATATAATTAAAACAAACAACTATCGTAGTTTGATTAGCATTTAAATGGATGGTTTGTAGAACATAATCTAAAATATCGTAACTAACCTTTAATTAATTCTGGGCTGTGTTTCCCACATTGTATGCATTCGACTGTTAGTGTGAGTGTGTTGTAATAAGACAGGACGTTAGGTTTAACTCATTCTGTTAGTGGCAAATATTCATTTGTTGAATCAGTTGGGATACAATTTAGTGTACACAGAACTCACATACATACGTACATACATATCCACTCGCAAATGTAATGCGTTTGAGTTTCTACCTCAGCAATTTCACCAGTTATATTTATTTGAGCAGATTTAATTTCATTTTATGTCATGCATCAGCTAAACTGAAAACATTCTAGTCACACACTGAGTCCTAGCTCGTTCGTTCGCTCGTCGCTGCTTTCCAGACTTGACAGGGTTTTGCATCGGTCGTTCTAAATGTGGTAACAGATGGCACTCTGAGCGCCATTACTTCATTTTGTAACCTCGAAGCGAGTTCAAACAGGGAAAATGCGGTTCGCTGGGCGTTATTAAAACGAGAAAGGGAGAAGTTGAGAAGAAACTCCGGGTGACGTCGAACACAGCTGTTCTTCTATACTCTCTGCTTTTCTTCTTTCCAGTTGTGGACCTAATTCTTACAACTAAGTTATTTGATAATTATCAAGCGAATGTGGGGAATCTGAAGGGGAAAAAAAGTTAAAAGTGTAATTATAACAGAGCACAGTATGTGGAAAAAGGACAGCGATAATATTGCTTTCTCGTAACCCATAACAGAGAACAGAACAACTGGTATTATTGTTTATTTCATATAATGATACATTCGAAAATACAAATGTCCCTTTTCATGTTCAGAGAGAATTTATTCAATGTTTTAGAGGAATAGAGTTAGGGTCATCGTAAGTTTTAGATATTGGAAAGCCATGTGCTATGCTTTTTTTGATATGTCTTAAAAGAGTTTTTTTTTTAGTAATAATATATTGAGATTGATTGCTAAAGCATATTTTTTAGTAGTAGTAGTAGCAATAGTATCCATCGCCTTCTAATAAGCCCTGAAAGGACCTATTTTTTAAGCAAATTTGTAAAAGAATAAAAATTCAATGATTATGATTTACTGCAAATCAGATTTGATAACAAATTGCAGACTTAAAGCAAAGTAAAGCAGAGGGCACTTTTTAAAAAATACTTTGCATAATTGAAACAATTATTTTAAGTGTTAAATACAACATTAATTTAAGAATAAACTTTTGCAAATGAATATATTAAGGTAAGTCTTGAGGAAACCACCAATTGAGATTACACTTTTTAAAGAGACAAATTAATAAAGCAAAAGGTATAAGACTTACATTGCAAATATTGGCTAATTTCTCTCATATCTTAGAAAACAATTGTTTTGTATAAACTTTTTGTTGAGAGAGAAGGGTCAGAATGAATTTATGTATTTTTTTTAAAATTATACATATATGATTTTGTTTTTTAAATATAAATATTACTTTTACTTTAACAAAATTTTGGAACTGGATTATGCTGGAGTTGTTTTTGCAGTGTGTTTACGTTGTTCGGATTTTACGTTCACTCTTCTTAAAAATAATTTTGTTTTTCGCCTGAGTTCCTGATTTTATGTACTGTACATGCTTTAAAAAAGTTTTGATTTACACATAATTTTATGCATGGAAAAAAGTTTTTTTTTTAAAATATTTTAATAAAGTGTAGTTTTTTAATTAAACAATACAGTAGCAAATAAAAACATTACTGTAAAGTGTGAGATCCATTTTGCTTTTCATTTATTATTTTGATATCTACCATTTTTATTTTAGTCAAAATTCCAACTGTCGTAATTTTGCCTATTAGTCCTTTGATGTTGATAAATAAAATAATATCTTGAGATTGTTCCCTGGCGTTACTTCATTTTATTGTAAAACATGTCCGAGAAATAAGGTGCGCTTTACAAACACACAAATATATGAACAGGGGATAGGTATACAGGTACTTTACACATATAACTATTGTTTCATTTCACTTAAAACTTGTCGAACACCCTGGGTGCCAGTAGCACCAAGTATCTTCCAGTCATGGCATATGATGGCTTTACCATACTCGCTAGCAATGTGTTTGAACCACACGCGTTTGAAAGCCATAATTTTTGTGATAGGAACCAGAAAATACGAACAAGGGGTATTTTTTAAAAAGTAAGGTTAGATTATAAAAAAAAACTGGTGAAGATAGTGCCATTTTTGCTTATTCCTCTATACACATTAAGCTATTTGTTTACATAGTTACCATATCTGTTCCAATATTTATCATATCCTTCGTCAAGTTTTTGTATGCTTGCATCATAGAAATCATCCACCTGTGACTGAAATCAATCTTCAGTCGTAAACAACTATTAGTAACCAATTTAATTCTTGGGTACAATAATTAGACTAGTAATTAAAAAAAGATTTAATTTTGTAAAGATTGTACTTTTTCCTTTTACATTTATAGTTTTTTTTTAGTTATCGTTTTGCCAAATCATGTTCGGGGTAACAATTCCAGGTTCAGTAGTGTTACTGAAACATTGATTAGCAGAATTGTCTCTCACCAAGATACGGACCTCTTAGCTCCAAAATTGAAATTTTTGAGGAGTGAAATTTGAAGTTCAAATCTCATGAACAATTAAGGTGGATCACCACCCGGAAGTCAGTACATATTTTAGCTTATTTCCTTAACTACTGCGCAATGAAACGTTACATATTATAAATATTGTACTATAAGATAGAGTTGTGTTTCAGCTACAAAAGAGGACACTGATTTATTTGGTTGTGTCTTCTGATATCGAAAAAGGTAACCAATAAAAGAAAATATTAGATTCGTTTTTTACAATGAGCACACAAGATGACACTTGCTGTTAGATCTTACTAGAAGGCTCGTTTTTACAAAATGTTTATTTGTATATGTAAAGTATGTTAAAGTAACAATCTTATTATGAAATAGATATATTGTTTGACCGTTTCTCGTGTCACGTTTCAAATTTTATTTAAATATTAATTTACATTTAAGGAAATAGATTTTGAGAAGAAACTTGCGCAGAACGCCATAATGCGTTGTTGCGAAATTTGTACGTTTAATTCCTGGATCCTAGCGTTGCAGTTCGAGAAGCCAAACTTAGCTGTGAATTCTGGTAAGGGTATAAAATTAATTTCTCCAACAAGTATTCAAGCAGAATTCCATGATAACTTCCTTTATTATCTGGCATAAGTAAACACTGGACACTATCTGGCAACGCCACACTTTACAAGCAGCATTTAGCAGCGAGAACACCTGGTGATCCACCTTAATATTTCTGTTATATTGGTTACAAAATCATAACTTTAGACTTTATACTTTGATAGTTTACTATTTACAAAAAATATTTCAGATGTATAGAAGTGAATGAAAACATTAATCCTTTGTTTGTTTGTTTATTTAGAGTTAGGCCACTTGGCATCCAAGTGAACCATATAACTGATATGAATATCTCAAACGTATCATTGTTATACTTGACAGGTTAATACATATAAATATTAATATGTCTTCACTTTCATCAATATTAAAACAAAACTATCCAAAAATATTTAGGATTAACGTATTGAATGAATAATGCATCACATTAAACCAACAAAACATGTACACTTTTAAGCCTGTACGATTATAGCTAAGCTCATACGGAATGTGTTGACTTAATCCAGGCCACAAGCACTGAACTTTCGTCTCGTGTTGGTATAAAACTCTTGAAAGTTGAGGCAGACAAAACAAGGAAAAGGCGTAACTGCCTCAGTGAGTGATCCTACTTCTTTCCTCTTGCTTCTCATGAACAGCTCTTACCGCAGACTCTGAGAAGAAACTTTAAGTATCGACAAATAACGATGAATTAAGGCGTACAGCTAAGGAAAAATGAGATAAATTTGAAGATTAGCATTAAAACTGACTTTTACTTAGTTTCGCATCACATGTTGCCTTATTTTATTATTACTAAAATTAAATAATAATAATAATAATAATAATAATAATAATAATAATAATAATAATAATAATAATAATAATAATAATAATAATAATAATAATAATAATAATAAAGCAGTAATATTTTCAATGTTTACAAATAGGCCTACTATTTTCCTTTTGTTAAAACGGAGAAAATAACGGCAAAAGGGATATTTTTTTAAAGTGGAGTTGTATTATTTTCAATGAACTTAAAAAGTTCGTTACTGAATTCTCTATGTATGTATGTATATATTTGTGTGTGTGTTATTTTTCAATTTTGAGCCCTCCATTTCATAGACCATCAAAAACTATCATCATCATCAACAAAAAAAAGTCTTGGAGTTTTTCGCGTCACTTTTACTGTTCCCGGGATATTAAAAAAAACGGAATTCGGGAAATTTAAGGAGCCATATCTCGGGAACCGGAAGTCATAGCAAGATTACATTGGTGTTGATCAATACCTAAAGGGATGTTGAACATTTTGGTACCAAATAGTAACTCGTGGCCACTGGCCAACTAGCCACCGATCTCCCAGATATTGGCCAAAAAAGTTCGAATTTCGGGAGTTTTAAGGAGCCATATTTCGGGAACCGTAAGTCATAGAGATATCATATTTTGCCAATTTTTCAATTTTGAGCCCTTCATTTTGAGCACGTGTCTTCGTAAATCAACATATCATAGAACGTTTTAACATAACTCTTAAAACAAGTGGAAAAATTTAGAACTCAAGGAAATTATAAATAGATAGATATATTACAAGAAGGGTAACACTTGGTATAAAGCCTGTAGAAGTTAATAAGAACCAAGAGCATTGCCAGAACAACTTAACAAGAATGAGGAGATGGAGCGGGAAGGATAACTGTCATTGTTCTTAGATGTAAAAGTAAATCTTTTTACCTGCACATTCTTCTCTTTCTCGCAAAAATTAGCAAAATATCATCTCTCTATGACTTACAGTTCTCGAGATATGTCTGCTTAAATATCTAGAAATTCGAACTTTTTTGGCCAATATCTGGGGAACGTTGGCCAGTTGGCCAGTAGACAATTAATCAATGGCCAGCGGTTACTATTTGGTACCAAAATGTTCACCATCCTCTTAGATATTGATCAACATCAATATGATCTCTGTGTAACTTACGGTTCCCGAGATTATGGCTCCTGAAATCTCCCGAAATCGGAACTATCTTTTGGCCAATTTCACGGAAACGGTAATTCATAGAGAGATGATATTGGTGTTAATCAATCCCTAATGGAATGTTAAACATTTTCGTACCGATATTAATTGATGGCCACTATACAACTAGCTACTGGCCAAACCAGTGGCCAGTTGGACACTGGTCATCGGTTAATATTTGGTACCAAAATATTTATCATCCTCTTAGATATTGATCAGAATCAATATCATGTCTCTACAACTTATGGTTCTGGAGCTATGGCTCCTTAAATATCTAGAAATTGACCATTTTTTGCCAATATCACATGAACGATAAGTCATAGAGATATGATATTGGTGTTAATCAATACCTAAGAGTATGGCAAATATTTTGATACAGATAATAACGGGTGGCTACTGGCTAACTGACCAATATCCAAACCAGTGGCCAACGGTTACTATTTGGTACCAAATTATTTACCATCCTCTTAGGTATTGATCAACATCAATATCATCTCTTTACAACTTAAGTTCTCGAGCAATGGCTCCTTAAATATCTAGAAATTGGCTATTGTTGGCCAATATCACTGGAAAGGTAAGTCACAGAGAGATTATATTGGTGTTAATCAATACCTAAGAGTACAGTAAACAGTTTGGCACGGATATTACTTGGAGTCCATTGGCCAAACCAGTGGCCAGTTGGACAGTGCCCACCATTTACTATTTGGTACCAAAATATTTACCATCTTTTTAGATATTGGTCAACACCAATATGATCTCTCTATGACTTACGGTTCCCGAGATATGGCTCCTTAAATCTCTGGAAGGCGGCCATCTTTTGGCCAATATCTCGGGAACTCGTCGCAAATAACAGACAGACGGACAGACACACAGACATAGAGAATTCAGTAACGAACTTTTTAAGTTCGTTGAAAATCAATTCTTTGTCTGGCAATGTTCTTGGAGTGTTCTCAACTGTTTCTTTTATTGATAAGAAAACTTTTTTCTTTTTGTTTTTTTTTCTTTTTTTCTTTTTTTCTTTTTTTCTTTTTTTCTTTTTTTCTTTTTTCTTTTTTTACTTGTTATAGCTGTGACAACGTATTTAACAAGCCTATGCAATGTTGATATAATTATTCAGTAGGTGTCATTGTTTACGCCAAATAACTACCGCTCATGTCAATGATGAAATTACCCATTGCTGGATAATTTTCTAATTGCAACTTTTGTACTAATTTGAGATCACGCAATCCAATAGAACTATTTTAAAACACAATGAGCCTGAAGAGTCGTTCTGTAGCGTGATTAGTGCCATACTAAAGAGTTGGACTAACATATGTTTCTTGTAGTAGTCAGACCTTTAGTACGACGCTAATCATACGTCAAAACGACTCAGCATAAGGGCTAATCTGTCCATGGGATCATGAAAAAATGATCTCCGATAATTTTATTTGGCCATGCGTCAAGAAAATAGAACTGTAGAACAAGAGCGTCAAACTCACGGCCCCTGACCTTTTTGTGGGTCCCTCGATTCATCCAGAGAAAATAACAAATAATAATAATGATAATGATAACTTATGTACTAAATACAAAAGAACAGATATAAATTATTAACTTGAATGATCAGGTAAAATCATTCGAACGCGAGTTACCGCTCTGGGAGAAAAGTTTAAAAACGAAGACTTAACACGCTTTTCAACTTGTGGTTATACAAAAGTTCAAGGAAGCCTGTTTTGAACAAAACGTATGCCAAGATGCTTTAGCATTTGCAGACTGAATTCGAATAAACATTGTGCGATGTCACATCTATCGAAAATGAGGTCTCCTTGTTTTCTGCCCTTTTGTCAACCGACGTTGAAGAAGTGACAGTCCATTTAAGGATGAAATCAGAGCCGTAGCTAGAGGTTTCGGCGCCTCGTACACTCATCAAGCTTTTTCATTTGTTTCTTTCTTTCTTTTTTCTTTATTTTTTACGTATAAGAAAAGCAGCTTCAGTTGTTATGCTACGCTGTTTTTTTTTTTTTTTAACCAAGCTGCTAGGACAGACCATCGCAACAGCCAAAAACGATCATTATGTATTATGTTACAAATAAGAGCTGTTTTCAAGAGGCTTATTTTGTACTTTTTGTTAAACTTGACAAAACTACCTTTACTCCTAGACAAATCTACTTAGAGAGCAGTTATGGAAAAAGCATGGAGCAGATTCCAATACGTCAGTGAAACCGTGTTAGACATGGAGTTGATGGACGAAGGTGATGGCGTTGGAAAGGTCCGGATCCCCTGAGCGCAGTAGTAATGTCAGAAATCGGGCCCGGGCTCCGAGGCCCCAGAAATAGGGTACCAAAGTTTTGGGCTCGAGTTTCTTCTATTTGACTATTAACATGGAGTTCTTGGACGCGAATGGTGCCAATGAAAAGGTTTGGTCCTATTAGCACATCGTCGATGTCAGAAATGGAACCCGAGATTCGAGGCCCGAGATATGAAGTCCTGAAATTTTGGATTTGGATCCATCCTATTTGTTTATTAAACATGGAGCTATTGGAGGAGAGTGGTGGCGTTGGAAAGCTCTTTGTCCCTTGAGCACAGTTATGATGTCAGAAATCAGGCCCTAGCCTCGAAACCCCCTAAGTTTTGGGGTCTCTAAGTTTTGGGTTCCCTTCTATTTCCCTTTTAAACATAGTTGTTGGACGCGGGTTGTGACATTAGAAAGGTTCTAGTTGTTTGAGCACATGGTAATGTCAGAAATCGAGCCCTGGTCTCAAAGCTTCAGAAATGGGGTCCCGAAGTTTTGGATTCGGGTCCATTCTATTTGCCTATTAAACGTGGAGTTGTTGGACGATGGTTGTCACGTAGGAAAGGTTTTGCTCCCTTGAACACAGCGTTGATGTCAAAAATCAAGTCTGGCCTCAATTTTTTATTTGTGTCCTAAACACTTTCTGTGGCTTAATCTCAATGCCTGATTACGCAAGATAAAACCATATTTATAGTTGCATTGATGGTTTAATCTTGCACAATCAAGTATTGAGACTGAGCCACAGCAAAGGTTTACAACAAAACTCTAAACTTCGGGCCCGGACCAGGTTTCTGACCATCGCAGTGCTCAAGGGATGAAGACTTTTCCAACACCACCATCTGCGTCCAAAAAACACCTTCTTTAATAGTCGAATATAAGAGACCCGAACACAAAATTTCGTAACCCCATTTCCGGGGCTTCGAATCCAGGACCCGATTTCTGACATTACCGATGTGCTCAGACAACCGGATCCGTTCTAACGCCACCAGCCTCGTACAATAACTCTTGTTTACTAAGTCGTGTATAGAAGGGATCCGTGCACAAAATATTTGAACCATATTTCTGGGGTCTCATAGCCGGGGCCTGATTTCTGATATCACCGATGTGCTAAGAGAACCCTGAGAGAATGAACCCGAGCTCAAAATTTTGTGACCCCATTTCTGGGGCTTCAAGGCAAGGGTCCGATTTCGGACATTACCGCTACGCTCAGGCAATCCGAACCTTTCCAACGCCACCACCCTCGTACAACAATTCCATGTTTAATATGCGTATAGAAAGGACGCGTGCCCAAAACTTAGGAACAAAGAAAATCTGTTTTCAACATTGGGGGGAGGGGCAGTTAAGATCGTTCCCATAATCATTATTTTAAGTGATGTTCAAAATATTTAAGAAGTTGAAAAACAATGCTGTGGAGGATCAGGGAAGCAGATTTGTCTTCAACATTAGGTGGCGTGTAGATTAGAGGCTTATTCTGAAAGGGAATATCAATTTCATCTCACTTTCCTTTGCGGCAATCGGATACAAATCATTACATTTCTCCCAAAAAAATACATTTTAAATCGGATTATTGGGAGAAGAGTTCCTCTATTTCTTTTAAGATATTATTATATATATAGGCGATAATAACGAGGGGCCTACCTAAAAGCGGTCTGTCTGTATGTTTGCAATTAACTCTTTATTGCTGTCGGCACAATCGGCAATTGCTATTGATTGTGTGTTCCAGCAGTTAGGTAAGAAGGAGCCTCATTGTTGTTGCATACCCATGACAGTATAAAGCCGTGAAGATTAGGTACAGACAGGCACGTAGCCAAGGGGGATCCAGGGGGTCCGGACCCCCCTTCGAGACCAGAAATGAAAAATTAAGGAAGGATTAAACAAAATGAAATGAGAAAAAGAAGGATCAACGTTAAAAATAAATGATAAAAAAAACTACAAGAAGCTTTTGATTACTCTTTCTTATGAGGAGATTCGTATTATTTGCAATACATACATGGTGGCGAGGTAAGTGAGATATCCTGGAAGAGTCAGGGAATTTGAAATTTCTAGCAGAGTTACTGAATTCTCAATTTCTGCTACTAGTCAGGAAGATTTTAACCTTCCGAAAGCATAGTGCCGTTGCGTAACAGCGTGGACATTTTTTATCATAATTTTTCGTCATCGCATCCTTGCAGTATCAAACGTTATTTCAAGAAAAATTTTCTACTGCTCCTTTAATCCGCCACTTGCAACCGACAGTAGTTGGCGGAATAATAAAAACAAAAGTTTGTGTGGAAAGTTCTGTTAGCATTTGATTCAACAGAGAAAGGAACGCAGATATTGTAAAATAGTTTACAAGACATTATTGAGTATGTAGTTTTTATAATAGTGAATATGTACTTTTTATAATAGTTGCGGTCATAATGAAAGGAAAATTGTTATACGATGAATAAACAGTGAAAGGACGTAAATATTGTAAAATCTTTTTCAATACTTTATTATTATTTTACTAGAGATTTCTTCATAGTTTGTTATTAAAATACTTACCTACATATCCTCATTTTATTGTCCTAACAAACCAATATATGTTGATAGTAAACTAGTTTAGATTGATCAAGCTCCTGGGCCTTCAGAATTTCATGTCTCCCCCCCCCCCGTTACGAATTTCTGGCTAAACGAACCAATATATGTTTCAGTAAAAGAGTTTAGCATGATCGAGCCCTTGGTGTGATGACCACAGTATTTCATGTCACGGACCCCACCTCACGAAATCCTGGCTACGTGCCTGGGTACAGATGAATGTGTGACGGCTGCTTACATGTACTCCCTTCAGCAGAGAACAGCAATAGATGGGGCGTTAAGTGTTCCTTTAGGGAGACGCAGTAAATGTTTGCAGACAAGTTTCCTGGTGTAGGTGTTCCTGCAAAGAGCAGCATTCAAGGCTTGGTGAAAAAGCGGCGAACAACAAGATAAGTTGCAAAGGCTAAAAGGAATCGATCCCCGTCCGTTTGTACACCTTCTGTGGTAAATGATATCGAAACCCTCTGAAGACAACACGTAAGTTATCACATGAAGTGGATATTCAGTACGTTTAAACAGTCTACAAATGAAACTGTACAAAATGACATGAGTCCAAGAACTCAAAGAAGAGACAAGACCAAACGAGTCGATTACTGTGCGTTGCTTCTTCAAACAATTGTAAAAGGTTTGATGGATCCGATTCTAATTTTCATGAGTGACAAAGGATGGTTTTCTTTGTCAGAGTATGTAAACTCACGGAACTCCAGATATTGGTCCTTGCAAAATCACCACATGATTCATCAACAGCCTCTCCATGATGAAAAGATAAGAGTGCTGTGTCCTGCCAGTAGGATTGTGACTCAAATGTTTTTGAGTCAACAATAAACATTTATGTGTATATTGGACTTTTAGAAGAATTTTATGAACAGTTAACACCCCGGGAGCAATTATGCCTTCCTTTAACAGGATGGGAACAACCTGTCAAATTTCCCGTGTATCACTCTCACTAATTAACGAGAAATTCACAGAGGAAAGGACAATCAGAAAAGGATTGTGGCCGTCGCAATCACCAAATCTGTCTACTTGTGATTTTTATCTCTGGGGGGAATTTGAAAATTAAAATGCACTTGCCTAGACTTAGAACATTAGAAGACTTGAAGGACAAATATCTGTAGTGAAATTTGGAAAACTGACGTAGCAGAGTTGCATAAAATGTACATTTTAAGCTCAGGGGCGTCATTTAGGGGGCCAATCGCCCCCCTGAGTTTGAGATTTATATAGATTTTATAAATAAAATAGTACTAAAACAGTGAAAAACGGAAAATATTACTTATATCAAATGATCCTGCCCCTCCCCCAAGCAAAATCTGAAAAGACACTCCTGGTTAAGCTAGCAGTTCGTTGGTGGGGGTGACATTCAGACCGGAAGATCAAAGAAATCAATCATTTCTGGTTTTAACATGAAGACTACAAAGCGTAAAACGGTAGTAGATAGTGAAAATCAGTTTCCTCAAATCGATTAAGCGTTCCGAAAACACATTTAATTTCTATTCTTAACTAAAACCGGAAGTGATAGAAATTCACTACAACTTCCGGTTTCAATATTGATTTACATAGAACCGGAACGATAAGAGTAGCGAGAAGCGTTTTTTTTTAATCGATTCAGCGTTCTGTGAATAGGTACGATCTTCTCGCTTAACCAAACCAGAAGAGACAGAAATCAACCACTTCCGGTTTTATGTTAATCGGTATAATGATTAAAAATAGTAATAATTAGCGAGAAACGGGGTATATCTGCGATGAATTAAGCGTCCCAAGAACATACTTCCGGTTTCAATATTAATTGAGAAAATATCACACGTCATACAAACCAAACTCTTTCACGTAGTGTACATGTAACACTGCTACTTGTTTCGTTCATAGCTGTATATTGTTTTTAAAGCTATCCTAACTTCTCCACTTACCCCGATGAATATACATGAAGAGCTATCTGTAAGTCACCAACCAGAAAGATCTAACTGTGTAAGAACTTCATCATTTGGTATTTTTAACAACACTATTAAGAAAAGAAAGCTAATAATAACTTCGTATTCTCTGTTCGAATACGTACGTACTTAGAAAGTTAATGTAGAAAATCCGACAGAAAACGAATAAAAATATGTGTTTGAGGAGATGTGATTTAAATTCCTTTTGCCCCGACCTTTGGTTTCTTTTTTCCCTTCTATCCAATTCACAGAAACCAATTTGCTTCTTGTCTTCTAACTGTCTGATAAAAATTATTCTCCCACTTCTTAAGTATAATTTATGTTCTACTTCTTTTCTCTCTTTCTCTCTCTCTTTATATATATTTCTCCCCCCCTCTCCCCTCTCCTTCAAGCTTTACTTTACCAAATCCTTCCCCGTCCACCTCATGAACCATGATTTTCACGGCTTCAGGGCACTGAATGTGACAGAACTGCAAATAACGGAAATAGAGCAAGATTTTTCCATTCGCAGAATATTAAAACTTCTCGTTTTAGTAATGGCGGGAGGGAGTGGGACAGTTCCCCCTCCCTCTAACAAACTCCGTCTAACTCTATAAGAGCCAGGCGTCTCATACTTGAGTTTACAAGCTCTTTTAATTTTAAGGGTCTTCTCAGTGATCTCACCTAAGCATTTGTCACATTTCTTAGAAAAAAAATCACTGATAAATACATTTAGCTTTCGACTTATGACCGACTTCGGATCCGACTCCCAGGTCGTAAGGCGAACGAACAAATGAAGCCAGAATCATGACTCTTTCAGCAATATACTCAGAAAAGCATATTCAAGAACTCTTGTTTATTGTTTTATATCAGGAATGTAACATTTCTGTATTATTTTCGGTCGACGCAGTCTTCCACTTCGTTGCGCTAACAACGTCGCTGGAATCTGATTGGCCGACATGAAAACAGCGGTGAAGGTCATACGCCAGTTCACTTGCCGCGTACGATAGTGATGTGGGTGGGATGGGGGCTAGTTCCCTCCTGGATTTTTGAAGGTTATTCAGTTCTTGTAGTTCTTTCAGAAAAAAATGTGCCGGGGGGGCACACTTAGTATTCCGGGGCAGCACTGCTGGTACTATTCTATTTATTATATTATAGACGTATTATTTTGGTCTCCTCCGGGGACTCTCAGAGCTCCGGAGGGGGTAGTGCCCCTCCAAAAAAGTCTGGAAGAAACACTACTTGGAAATATATACATATATATACTATAATATTTTATATAGCGTTATTTATATTAAATACTATTGTATTATAGTTACTGAGTTAGTAAGGATACTATTTACTGTCGTTAGTGACGATATGTGCAAATAATTGTTGTTTTATATTATTACGGTACTATTTCTAGCATCAATTACTCGTTTCGCTGGGTTAAATTCACGAAAAAATTGTAATATATATTTCGTTACTCAATTTTTACAATTACTAAAGCGCTCTTTGATATCGGTTTTTTTCGATTATTTTTTATATATCCTCGTTCCCTCCCCATGTTGCGTAGTACGGCATCAGAAGTGTCACTATTCATCTCAGCGACCTGGAAATATATAGATTCGGCACTAACGTCGGTCGTTTTCGATCATTTATATATATGTCTTCCCTCCCATACCTCTATCTGCTAAATTTGGATGTAAAGGACATCAGAAGTGTCACTGTTTATCTCAGGGACCCCGAAAACTATAGATTCGACACTAATATCGGTCATTTTCGATCATTTTAAATGTCTCTCACCATCCCCATCCCTTAAGTTACACGGTCAAAGTAATATCACAAAAGCATCTCAGGTTCGAATGTAATCTTGGTTGAAAATTTTGATCCAGATCGTTCGGATGGTTCAAGAGTTATTAAATTTTACACACACACACACACACACACACACACACACACACACACATATATATATATATATATATATATATATATATATATATATATATATATACCCTCCCTCCCTCCCCTTACTTCTACCGTCAAAGTGAAATGATAAAAGCAACTCAGGCCCGAAGCTCATCTATGTTAAAAATTTGATCAAGATTGATAGTTTGGTTGAAGAGTTACTAAGTTTTATTTATTTTTTAGCTTCTCCTCCCCTCCCCTAAGTTCTATCGTCAAATGGAATACATAAAAACCATTCCAGGCTCGAACCTCATCTACGTTGAAAATTTAATCGAGATCAATCGGGTGGCTCAAGAGTGATGAAGTCACAAAGAAAGTCACTTTCATTTTTATTTTTTTTTACATATATATCTCCCCCTCCCCTTCTCCTACGTTTGACCGTCAATGTTAAATTATAAAAAGTATCTCAGGCCTGAACGTAATCTATGTTGAAAATTTTATCGAGATTGGTCATTTGGTTCAAGAGTTATTAACTTTTATTTATTTTTATATAACTCCCCCTCCCGTAAGTTATACCGTCAAAGTGAAACGATAAAAACACTCCCAGGTTCGAACCTAATCAATGTTGAAAATTTGATCGAGATCGGTTGGGGAGTTCAAGAATCACAAACATAATCACTTTCAATTTTATAATATAGATTATATGCAAGCGTGCATCAAAATATGTGGATGTTCGCGACAATGTGTCAGTCTCTTGTCCCTCTTTGGAATCGGTTTTTTACTCGCTTGCAATCCGTCTTTTGACCCCCACCTTGGAAAAAAATCCTGCCGGCGTCCCCGATATGTGTTATTATATTATTGTTGTAGGATGTTCATAATAATAAACACCTATTCTAACTTTTACAATTAGTCATAAGTACGGGTGGTCGTATGTCACATAGATCATGAGTCAACAACGAACTGTGCTGTACTAAATTTTTTAGTAAACTCAAATTTTTGCAGTTCTATCTTTAAATGGCAACTGTAGCGAAAACAGATAGTATCAAACCCTCGTTTCCATGTACGAGACTAAGTTAAATTAGAATTATATTTCTAATTTCTCTTCTGAGTGTGCTTTCTATATGTTGAAATCTGCCGACCAGAGGCGTCATTTAGGGGGAGCAGGAGGGGGCAATTGCCCCCCCCCCAAGAATTTGAGGAATACATATACTTTAATTACTTTAATCGATTTTCTATTAATATACTAGTACAAAACGTAAACGTCTTATGTCGGTGGTGCTCTTGCCCCTCAAGCGAAGTCTGAAATGACGCCCCTGCTGCCGACAATTTCCACAAAGAAATTTCCATATTTAAAACGGTCTTTCAGCTAATTTAACGTTGCCCTTACCCACCTACAGAAAAGCATTCACAGTCGCAGTAGCAATAGTTATACACTTTGTTGCAGTGCTCACTCTATATGATCATTAATCATAGTCCTCGTTAGGGATAGATAACGTCGTAAACGCCAATCAGCCATGTAATCAGAGTATCCTAATATGATAATCTTCTGCAAACAGCATTGTATATAGGCCATTTGCTTTTCAAGTGTATGTGTGTGTGTGAGCGTACAGATGTATGCTTCTGTTTCCGTCACAGATGAAAGCGAGAGATGAATTCGGTCCCAATGATGTTAATAATCAGAATGCAACCATCAGAAACGCATTCTCGCTTGCGCCTATACACGTGAAAATTACCCCTCAGGGTCAATTGAATAAGCATATCAAATCAATAGAGTGTATGATGTGTGTGTGTGTACGAGAGTGAAGGGTTTCTATATTTACTTCATTCATCGTTACACAAGTCTTGTTGTACGAAAATTACTAAACAAATATTTGATCCTATTTGATAGACAAGCATAACATTCTTTCTTCTCTTTTTTTTCCCCCCTCTAGACATTCAAACCGTCTAAAAAAAACTCAACGTTCATTCGTGTTTTCTGTCACTTTTCATTCGTTTGATTTCCACTAGGACCACAGTTGTTTCGCGTACAAAATATGTTCACAGAGTGACATACAAATAATTCTACACGAAGTATATGTATAGAGCGGAACTATATACATAAGCATTCAAACAAACTTATTACGTTCAATATCAGAACTTTCTGTCTGCATGCTTTCTTTTTGTCACAGAAAAATATTTTGCAGCTCTGTTCAATTAAGAGGCCTCATCACTGCGAAATTAAAATACCGCTAAATTTACAATAATTATATGTGATATCTTCAAATAGATAAAAGATAATCGAAAAGTGGAACAAGCCCTCCCTAGACAATATTATTTTGCTTAAGATACCGTTATCAAGACTCATTTGTCTGCTTTCGATTTCCAGCCATTTAGAAAATGGGCATTTATTTTCGCGTTTCTAAATAACTGCAAACGGAAAGCTACTAGGTGACCCGTGATAACGGTACCTCATGCAAAATAACATCGTCTAGGGAGGTCTTGATCCACTTTTCGATTATCTTTTATCTATTTGAAGATAACACATAATTACTGTAAAATTAGCAGTATTTTAATTTCGCAGTGATAGGGACTCTTAAGCTTGATTTTGCACACGTACAAGTTGTAATCAAAAAGTACGATGTATGTAGTTGCACAGTGCCATCTATCGATGTATGCATTTCAAGTAGTAAGCCTGGTAGCCTAAACTTTTGGTACAGTCAGTGTTGGGTTTGAACGAGTTGTGTAGTTGGTTTCCATAGACAGAAGAGTGAAGACGTGTTAAAAGTGTTTGTCGCGCGCCAACATTAAATTTTGTTCTGAGCTGCAAAAACAAATGCCAAAGAAGCTCACGAAATGTCAAAATCAGTGTATGACAATGTAACGGTAGCATTGAAGACTGGTTACAAGCAGTATGAGCGATTTAAAAGTGGCAAGGAGTCGGTTGAAAACGACCACTGCTGCAGACGTCTTTAGACGTCAAAAACAAATGAAAACGTGCCAAAAGTAGCACAAATGATATGTCCAAACAGGTGAATGACTAATCGAGAACTTTCCGAATAACTAAACATCTCGTATGGGTCCGTGAAAAGCATTTTATCCGCCGATTAAATGGTTAAAGGGCTTCGTACTTCACCACGAAAAACCACCGTGCCACGCCTTATTTCTGATACGCGAGTTTTTGGCCCTTTCCTACGTTTTGTACCAGCGTTGCGATCATGTGAAGACATCTTGTAAAAAATGAAAAAAAGCAGAGGCGGTATGTTTTATTACGATTTTAACTCGACATACCGGCTATCTAAATGTTGAAATACAGTGAGGGTGTTGCCTAAAAGATTGCATTTATATTTATATAATCACTGGAAACCATTGGAGAGCTTCTCTGCCCTTCCGGATATAGTTACGGGGGGAGAGGGAGGACTCAGGCCCGTATCCACGGGGGCTAGGGGGGACGGCCCCCCTAAACTTTGGCTGCCTCCCTAAAAGCTCCAGTTTCGAAAAAATATCCCCTTATGTTGTATTGTAGAGAATTATACACTAAAATACTCAAAAACCTAGTTTTTATATTAACAATTTCCTGCGGGAAAACTCCCGGACCCCTACTTGACTGAGGGGTATTCCAAACCCCTGGAAGATCTGCCCCCACAGAAAACCCCTAAATTCTCCCATGCTGAGAACACGACATTTATATGCATTAAGGCAAAATGACACACACACATGCATAAGAAAGAAAAAATTGAATATCGCACATCAAAATAGAATATAAATGACCTTCTTTGAAGACACCTAATTTTAATAACAAAAAGTAGGAAAAGGATAACAAAAATTTTGGTGTTGTCAACTTAGAAATTATTTCTAAATAAGAAATTTAATCTTTTTACGTGCAAAGCTATTTGTCAAATACTGTGTATTTATTAAATGTATTTAGCATCTACTTTCCAGTGCCGGTATGTCTTCATCACTGTAAAACCAGAGGCGGTATGGCATACCACCGCATACCCTCTCACTTTGACCATTGTATATATAGACAGCACCCCAAGTCTCAGATTCTGACGACGACTCCACTGGACTATACTCAGTGGTGCTATTCTAATTTTTTAAACAACTGGTTCTCTCTATATATACTGTATATGATTTTTGCTTTCAAAAGGAACTTCTGCTGCTGATATCTATTGGGAATTGTGCCTAGTGTATGAATCTACAGTAATGAGTACAGGAAAGTTTCGCAAACGGTATTGCGAGTTTCAAAATGGTCGCACAACGTGCAGGATGAAGACCGGAGTGGCAAGCCCAATATCCAGACGGATGACTTCGTGGAGCAAGTGAACCAAAAACTGCGAAGTAATGGGCAATTGACGATCACTGCTCTGGCTTATGACTTTCCCCACGTTGCACGAACCACCGTCTATAGTATTGTAACAGAAACGCTTGAATATCACAAGTTGAGTGCAAGGTGGGTGCCGAAAATGCTAACGGACCAGCACAAAGAGCAACGAATGTGTAATGCCCGTCAGTTTTTGGATCGCTATCGACAACAGGGTGATGATTTGTTTTCCCATATTGTAACGGGCGATGATACGTGGATCTCGTACACCAACGCTGGATCCAAACAACAATCCATGCAGTGGCGCCATTCAGGTTTCCCCAAACCAAAAAATTTAAGCAATTCCCACACTCAAGTCGTAAACTGATGGCTACCGTCTTTTGCGACAACAAGGGCGTCCTGTAGGTTGATTTCTTGGAACGTGGAACAACAGTTACAGCTGACGTGTACTGCGACACACTCACCAAAGCGCGACGTGCGATTCAAAATCGACGCCACGGGAAACCGCCGTCCGGAATCATTCTCGTTCACGACAACGCGCGTCCTCATACCGCTGCTGTCATCGAGAAGATGATTCAAGATTTTCGTTATGACCTGTTTGACCACCCTCCATGCAGTCTTGACTTTGCCTCCAATGATTACGCTCTCTTCTTGCATTTGAAACGGTGGCTTAGTGGACAACGGTTTGAAAACGACGAGGATCTCAAGACTGCCGTTGCTAACTGATTCCAATCCTAGGTGGCAAACTTCTATTCAGAGGGTTTACAGAAAATGGCGCAACGTTACGAAAAGTGTTTGGAACAGTATTGTGATTATGTGACAAAGTGAAGTATGATAACTCCTTACGTATCTATTTCTGGCAATAAATCCCGTTTCGCAGAAGCGTCTATTTTTTTTTAAATCTTCTAACGGCTCGAACTTTTGGAATACACCTCGCACACCCACACCCACCCACCCACTCACCCCCCATATATATATATATATATATATATATATATATATGTGTGTGTGTGTGTGTGTGTTAGCAGGTAGTGACACGCTAGTTAACATAAATTAAGATAAGTCAGTTTTGTTTCACTTTGTGAACCAACAGTAAACATCCAAAATAAAGGGATCCAATATTCCAAGGAGCAGTGATAGAGATATCAGTTCCAGTTTTAATAGGCAGATAAGAGATTGAACCTAAGCTTGGAATGCGTAATCTACATCAGAAGACTGTTTATTGCTATCTGTTGTCGGTTTGTTTCTATTGCGTCGAATATTGAATTTAGAAAAGACAGATTTCTACCACTTACGTTGAAATACAGAGATAGAACCTAACTTTGGAATACTGAATCTTTTTTAAAAAATCAATTCTTTACCGTTTTCGGTCTATGAAAACCAAAAATTAAAACCGAAAGAAAGTGACACACAACAAATGCCAGCGTTAACAGACGGCTTAAATCCAATATGAAATATATTTTGAAACGCTAAATTCATTTGTTTAAAAAACAAATTTCGATGTTACCGTTTTTGCTCTGTGGAGATCAAAATTGAAACTGGAAGTGTAAAAAAATTATAGTATTTCCGGTTTCAATAGAAGCGTTAGAATCGAGGTTGAACCTATTCTTGGAACATTCGGTTTCAATAGAAGCGTTAGAATCGAGGTTGAACCTATTCTTGGAACATTCGGTTTCAATAGAAGCGTTAGAATCGAGGTTGAACCTATTCTTGGAACATCCGGTTTCAATAGAAGCGTTAGAATCGAGGTTGAACCTATTCTTGGAACATCAAATTTATATGAAAAAATCATTCCACGCTATATATTACGGTTTTTGCTCTATAGAAATAGTAATCAAACAGAGATGGGGGTCAAGTAAGTCAAGTGGGTCAAGATTTTAGTGTGGCTAAATGGTCGTAGATCAACAGAACGTGACCCACTGCAACCCACCGTGATCCACTACGTAACACCAACACACTCTGCATAGTCTCTTAACTATAGGACATCTCGCTACCACATTTAGCATGATGGCTTTTACGCTTCTTTGATAAACACAATGCTCCACTGGAGCTCTTTCCTGTCTAATATTTTTAACGTCTGTGTCTTCGGTGCGTTTGATTTCCAGTGGGAAGCCATGTGGTTCTAATTCCATGTTAAGCTGTTGGTCTACATCTCATGCAGCCTTGCTGCTGAAAGGGACGCTAAACTTCCAATCAACTGATATTTCTCCACTGCTTTCCTGGCTGTCTCACCGATTAAAAATATCTGGTCCATGAGTTAAATAATACCTGGTACACTAGAGACCTCCCAAACTGTAGTTAATAAACTTTGAAAATGTGTTCGAGACATATGGCTTGCCATAACCCAGGAGAACATTCAAGGTATCAATCTCACTGCCACGTCCTATTGCAGATGTTCTGGACGTCAATGGTAGACCCACGTCCTAATGCCCATTTTGCAATTGGGGGTTAATTCGGGTTTAGGCTCACTATATTCAATGCGTCTTGCGATCACTAATTTTAATGAGTCGTGCTTGCTCAGACTTGCACTCGCTCGTGCTAACGCTTACTAACCCCATTTGGGCAGGTGTTCAGTCCGAGTAGGACTCTGGCTCGCTGTCTACTTACAGCGCTCGTGCTTACACGGGCTCGCACTCAACAATGGAGCTTGAGGCCAATTGACCCTGAGAACCTCACTTGTGAGTTTGGACATTTCTGAGTCCTACTGCGCTATGGACTTTGTGCTAGATTTTCGAAGCGCTGTAGCATATCGCACAGAGTGTATAGATAATAAATCCTCACTTGTACAGTTACGAAAGAAAGTATTCTTCAGTTGACAAAATTTATTTTCCTAATAACTCAAGAGTAAATTAATCTATTAGAGTACCGATTTTGGCAAGTTATCAAATTATAACTATTCTAAGGATAACGACAAAAAGACCCAGATTAATTCATTTGTTCCCGAGTTATTTGGAAAAGGAAATTTGTCAACTGAAGAATACTTTCTTTTCCGTGTATACTTTAATCTATCTACCTGCCATAGATCTATTTGGGGCTGCTACTAGTACTGTGCGATTTCAGAATTTGGATATCAAAATTGATATCGAAACTTGATCGACATATCGAGAAATACCGAAATATTGAAAATATCGAAATATCGGCCAGGAAATTTTTGATCGACCAATCGATATATCGAGAAGTACCCAAATATTAAAAATATTGTAATATTGGTCAGGAAAATTTTAGATTAACTGATTGATTGATCGATGTATCGAGAAATACCAAAATATTGAAAATATTGATCTATCGAAAAATATCTAAATATCGGCTAGGAAAATTTTTCGATATTGATATTTGAAAGTATCGATCGAGATATCGCACAACCCTAGTTGCTACCTCTTCTTGCTATTACACTTTTAATGTGCAGCAATGTATTGTACTTGGCATATTTTAATGTGGGTTTACCTGGATTGTATACAGATTAAGTTTTAGATGAATAAATAATTTTTAAAAATAATAACTTTTTAAAGAACGAATTGCATGTAATTAGCCAAGTGGGAAACTTACTGAAAGTGACGTTAAACGCAAAATCAACTGAACTCATAAATTGGCTCCCACAAAAGCTCTCCATTGACTTCTGACCTTAAGCAGACAGAAATCGGTTAAGGATTGATAATGTTGCCATTGACTGTGATGGAAACAAAAAGTTTTCTAGCTGCGCTGCGCTATTACTGTCAGTTATAAACATAAATGGTCCACAGGCACAGTTCTCGTTTAATTCTTTTTATTCGAACACTAATGTATAGTTATGTGTGTAATACGATACTTCATTCAGAAGTTTCGCACTGTAATTTAGATAGAATTGAGTACACATTTCAACTGAGGGATTTGTATTTTTACATTCGTTGAAGGATTTGGTTATTTAGAGAATTGATAGTTATTGATACGAGCCGCCCGAAGGATGTGATATTTCGAGAATTGGTCTCGGTCAGAGACCTTTGTAATTGCTCATTACGCAATTACTATAATGCGAGTCGCCGGAGTCGGCAATAACTGAAAAGTAGGGAACCGTCAAGTGTCAAACGCTCGCCAATAGTATTATAGATTAACACATAGACTATCGAACAGTCATTTCCAAATGAATGGTCTGTGACGTCACAGTTTGCTGCTCTCTTCTCAGCAAACTACACGGAGAGGGGAAGGAGCAAACACGAAGCTTGGCGTTAGGAAAGACCATTTGAGAGAAGTAGGGTGCCAACACCTGCTTATAATATTCTTTTATCTCCTCCTTTTCTCCCTAATCTAGTCATCCCTTCTGTTATATTTATGATTCTAAAAGCCTGCTTGTACGAGGGTTGTACCAAAAGTAAGATTCCCATATTTTTTTACCAATAGAAAACATTGTTTATTGTTATTAATTTATACATCATTCACAAGTTTACATTGTTGTCTATTTTTCAACATAGTCTCCATTTTTTCGGGTCGCTCAGTGTTCGCTTGGCAGCCGTCAGAGATGGAAGTGTTGATCACCGCTCCCACGAAGTGCAAGGTTCGAGCAGTAATCAGGTTTCTCCACGCAAGGAAGTTACCGCCCGTGAAGATTCATCGGCAACTGACTGAGGTTTATGATGGAGTGCATGTCCGTGCAGCACGTCCGCAAATGGTGCAGAGCTTTTGCTGAGGGTCGCACCGAAGTTCACGATGAAGAACGAAGTGGGAGACCGCCGGTGTCGGATGCGATTGTCCAGAAGATCAACAGTAAGCTGCTCAAAGATCGGAGGGTCACTGTCCGTGAACTTGTCCTTCCCTCTTCCCCAAGCTAAAGGAACACTTAGGTGGGAAACGCTTCAAGAGCGACGATGAAGTCCGAGCAGAGGTCACACGCTTCCTCAATGGATTGGCAGGAGACTTCTTCGATTTAGGAATACAAAAGCTGGAGCACCGTCTTCAAAAGTGTGTTGAAAAAATGGAGACTATGTTGAAAAATAGACAATAGTATAAGCTTTCGAACGATGTATAAATTAGTAACAATAAATAATGTTTTCTATTGGTAAAATATGGGAACCTTACTTTTGGTACAACCCTCGTACCTCATACAGCGACCATTTAGGCCGGCCATGACAAGACAGTCGAGCCAATTGAGCAATACAAGAAAGCGTCCTTTCGCATATTCACTTGAGCACGCGCTAGTCAAAAGGATATCCAAAATAGTAACTAAAGCAGGGTTACATGCGTAGGATCCACACTGCGTAGCATCCACACTGCATACGATCAACACTGCGTAAATCCAAACTGCGTACGATCCAAACTGCGCACGATCCAAACTGCGTACGACCGAAACTGAAACCAGCGTAGGATCCAAAACAGGTAAGGTCATATGATCGAAAAAAAAATTATAATCACAGAATATTAAGTAATAATATTTTTTGAAGTTATATAGGGAAAAACAGGCGTAGGATCAAAACTGTATATGACCGAAACTGCGTAGCATCAAAACTGCATAGGATCCACACTGCGTAGGATCCATAATACGTAGGATCCACACTGCGTAGAATCCAAACAGGTTTTCAGCTGAAATTTTTGATACTACGCAGTTTTGATTCTACGTAGTGTGGATCCTACGCTGCATTCCCACTAAATCACACAGTCAGTGCACTCAGGCCTTTCTTTTCACATCCTTTTCTGCTTCGTCTTGGCTAGCTTTATTCTGCTCAATATGTGGCCAGGCTTAGAAGTTGTAGCCATAAAGTGTGATTTTTTTTTTCGAACCTGATGCTTTCATTCAGTGATATCCCATATTGTAGTATTTCATCTGAAGAAAAAAAAAACTGTAGATACATACATAATCCAGAAATTTTCTCAATAATTTGTCCATATTGAGAAAGACCCAACAAAGGAGGGAACAACGTTAACTTTTTTTTCAAGAAGCTACCAAAACTTCAGAAGAAGTGCAACGAAAAAAAGATGTTTTAACCTGAAGCTGAACTGTTATTCCTTTTTATTTGTAACTACACAACAACAACAACAAAACCTTCTATACAAAGGGTTTAATGTTACAATAAAGGTATATGTCCGGGATTGAATTTGGCCACGTGGGCCAACATAGGTTATGGCTTGGAGCGGAAAGTTTTAGGTGAGCGACAAATTTCCTTCGCCCAGCTTTTCTTTCGTAGTCCAGTTAGGAGGAGCAAGGTAGCTCAGTTGTAGAGCGCTTACCTCTTGTGTGTGAGATCCCAGCTTCGATCCGTTGTCAAGTAAGTGTCCGTCAGTTTTCTCAAGGTGTCCCCGTTTCCTCCCGCTTTTTCATTCAACCCATTCTTCCATCATTATTCATTAGCCTTAATCATCGTCTCCCTTAGCCTAAAGGGTGTAATCGCGGGACGTTAAACTGGAAGATTTGATTTTCATTTCGTACACCAGTTCTGGAAATTTCAGACTGAAAGGAAATGTTTACATTTGTTAATATCACCTGCAGTATCGCAAGTGATATTTCGAAACACAGACTATAATATGATCAACACATTCACCCAAGGGAAAGCGGGAATGAAACCTTTCTAACAATGACCTTCAATTGGTGAGTGATAAAAACAATTATAATTTTATTAACTAAAATTGAAAATGATACAGTAAAACCTGTTTTTAGCGGAATCGAACGGGACTCGCAAAAAAATTCCTTAAAGATAGGTTTCCGGTTAACAAAGGTAGACCTATGCAAAAAAAAAAAAAAAAAAAAAAAAGCGTGCATGTAATGGACGTACAGAAATAAAATCAGATGCTGTAAATACCTCAGTCAATTTGCAGTATTTATTTCCACTACGAATTAATACACACAAAACTTAATGAACAGAGAAAATACTGTACATAAGTTAATCTAATTTTTCCAATAGTCAAGGAGGGCTTTCTGTACACATAGCTTCTTGTGTGTTCAACTTTCCACAGAAATTTTAGCCTGAGAAACCATACTAAGCATATCAGTGTCATTTCGACGTAAGGCAAATGTTGGGAGTTCCTTTAAACTTTTCACAGAATCTTGATAAGTATTTAGCCTACACTTTCCTTCCAACTCAATGCCTTATTTCTCTTCTTCGTTCACCTCCTCTTCTCCTTTCAGACTTTCCATATAATTCGTATGTGCTTCGGTTTGCAAATCATTGTCTGTTTTGCTAAAATTAAATCTAAAATCTCATAGGATGTCTAAAAACTTTTCCAAATGCTGCACTCCGAAACGTGAAATTTTCCGTTAAGAGGCTTATTTTGATTTCCGTTGTCCGCATAATACAGTTTATGTTTAATGAAGGCAATTAAACACGATTTCCGACAGTAAATTCATGGGCCCGTGAAATATTTCCGTTTAACACAAGTTTCCTTTTAATAAAGGGCTTGTTGAAGACAGGTTTTACTGTATTATTTTATTTTATTGAGTGTGATTATTCACTTCGGTGTCTCAAATTTTGTGCATTGTTATTTATTAACACTACTTGTTTCCTCAGCCCTTACGTTATTCTATAAAGTGTCTGGACACTAGCGACATCTCTTGGCTTCAGAAAGAAGATAGCTCAACTAGCGACAACTATTAACCTCACTGTGAACTACTGGAAATTAGCGTGACTGTGGCGCCTTGCGTTTGTAATATTTTCGCCTAGATGTTTATGCAACCCGCAACAACTAAATGTTTTTGAAGTTTTCATATTAACGTTGCTGCAAGACTGATATGTTTTTTCTTTATAATAAAGATTAATTTGCGGAAAAAGTTGTAAAATACGGCTTTGCATATGTTTGCTTGATTATACCACTAGTTTCTAAAAATTTTATTTTAACACGTTCGCTGCATTACGAGTCACCGGTGGCTCGTGCGATATTTCATTTCTGTACTGTACCGTTTTATGCATTCTATTATCTCTGTTCGTTTGTGGTATTTTCGTTTGTACAGATTTTTAACATTGACGGACAAACCTTCAATGAGACATACGGTGATTTGTATAGCACTGAGATCCCAACTCAGTTTTACACTGCCGCAGCGAACGTGTTACAAGCTTAAAATGTAATAAGAATTTATTCACAAGATTTAAAATCTGCAATGAACAACGTGTTCTATACATTAGCTATCTAATTATCTGGTGAGTGACTTGAAAATGCACAGATAATGGACAAAATAGTGGAAACAGTTTAAGTTAGAACTTAGTGCACTAATACGGTACTGAGTCTATTTTTTCAACACGTAATGGATGCTGAATTTTAGTAGAAATAGTGCACGCCTTTCTGTATGGGACCCTGAGTACGATTCTCTCAGGGAGAGCATTGAAATTTCAAGTCATTACAAAGCATCGAATTCAAGTTTAAACGGTTTCATTTCTCATACGTCTGTGCTGAGGAAGAGACAATGAATTTCAACAAACAATAGCTGGTAGAAATAGATCTAACAAATACTGAGTTGTAGCTAATGGAATTTCAAGCCATACTTTATGCAACACGTCCATCTCTTTCTATGAATCTGGGAGTCGCGGTGGCTCAGTGGTAGAGCGTTCACCTCTGGTGCATGGGGTCCCTGGTTCGATCTCAGCTCACGTCATGTGGTGGACAAACACAGTGTGCGTGGATTTTCTCGGGGTTCTTCCGTTTCCTCTCATTGTCTTCATTCCACCATTTCATACATCTACAAGATTTCTGTAGACCTTACGGACTTTGTGTGTAAGAATAGGATTAGGAAATTTCGATGCAGGAAATCCCTTGCCATCTTAAACAGTACTTGCAGTGAAAACAAGAGACACCTGCCCCAAGCGTCTGTATGAATATTTCATGACTGAGTCCATAATGGCTCTAGTGCAAAGGATTCTGGTTTGATTCTAGGCTATGTGAAAATGTGGGAGACAACATAATGTCCGAAAGTTACCTTGGGATTCTGTTTTCTGTCACTATGTACATTGCAACAACTGTTTCATTATCATTCACGCCATTTTATTTTTACCTTTGATTCTAGTTCGTGTCACATAATCCTGGGACGATTTCATCTTATGAAGACTTCGGAGTACAGTAAATCGAAAATTTCCAAAAATGAAATCTGTGAGTTTAACGTCCCACTATTATGTCCTTTACGCTAACGGAGACGATGAGAAAGGCAAGTAAATGGTGATGGAAGAATTGGTGGAATGAGAATTGGGAGGAAACGGAAGTATCCCGAGAGAAACCACGGACACGATGTTGTCCACCACAAACTTACTAGGCCGGGAACTGAAAGCATCAGAGGTAAAAGCTTTTTCACTTTTTTTTTTTTTTTTTTTTGAAAAATCGCCCTAACCTAGGTATTGTCCGCCAGTGGCATCTCACATCCTTTCGACGTATTCGAAACACAACTGGGATACGAACACAGAAATGATAAGGATAGTTAAAATTCCGATCATGCTCTTCGGAGGGATAAGAACCCCCAATGGGACTTCGCCTTATAATCGTCAGCCTAACGCCTCAGACAGATCGGCTACACCTACCGGCACTACCACTGAGCCACGATAGCCCCTCGAAAATTTCCAAACCGAGATTTATTATATTATTATATTTTTCTAATTAGATTCTTCACTCTTATTATTCTCTTATACAAATGTAATCTTGTTATTTTGTGCAAAAACGTACCGGAAAAAAAAGTTAGAAATATATGTAAATATTGTCTTGAATTCAGCGCGCTTTGATTTCTTTTTTAAGTGCTATGAATTTAAAATAAAATCAAGTTCAGCAACTGTTTATATTTCTGGCAGTCATCTTTCTTCTTAGATGTCAAAATATTGGAGAATAGAACCTGAGAAAAAAAGAAATAAAAATAAAAGTTAAAAAAGGAAAATGAACATGATAAATTGGCAATTGTGTAAATGGGGAAGAAGCAACTGTATTGTGTCAAATATAGAATAGATTTATCTTAAAACTCCTCGTCTGTGACATTGGCTCCAGTTGTATATATATATATATATATATATATATATATATATATATATATATATATATATATATATATATATATATATATATATATATATATATATAATTTTTCTCCCTTTCTATTCTTCTCTTGATGTTGTTTCACAAAATAAAGAGAAATAAAACTGAAGCATACAGACCGACATTTATTTCTCTGACAAGTTGAAGCCAGCAATAAATGCTCTTAGTGACACTTTGTTTACCTTTAGCGTCTCTCGAGGATACAAATAATGAATCGTCGTCAATGGCGACCTTAACCATTTGCACAAGATCACAAAGTTTAGAGAGTAGCGTCATCATTTTTGTGGATTTACTTTCTGTGTTTGACAGTTTAAGCAGGCGTCAAAAAGGGATGTCCTGCAATCAAGAACTCAACAATCTTTCCCTCTGAGAGCTTTCAGTGATAACCATTTTACTATATACTTAATCTTTACCCCATGAAATGCAGACAAACCATTTCGATCAATCACAATTTTTACCTTCAAAAAAATGTCCTACACTGTTAGTTCGTTTTGTGTCCGAACTTAAGTAACGATTCTGAAGTTGATTTCACTCGTGTATCTGCAAAAAACGACACTATGAACCTTCGATATTAATGTTACTCAAAGAGAGATACTTGTTTGCGCTTTCAACTTTATAGATGTGTATCACTGGCGGAAACCGCTATTTTTTTTAAAACAGAAAAGGGTGTAAGATAGACGCGCCATCTTTCTTTTTTTAATTAAAAGATGCAATATATTTCAATCAAAAAGTTTCTTGTAGGTCTTATATCTGGAAAACTATATATAGTGTAGCTAAACCTATTAAATCAGTACGATGTGCTTATTCCGTAGAAAATACGAAAACTCCATTGAGGGGCCGTTCAAAAATTTTGTGGCTCTTGATCCAATTGGCCCAAAAGATCCAACATATTTCAACAAAAAGTTTCTTGTAGGCCTTATATCTGGAGAACTACATATAGTGTAGCCAAACCCAAGCTATCACTTAACTCAGTATGATGTACTTATTCCGTAGAAAATACGAAAACTCGATTTAGGGACCGTTCAAAAATTCTGTGGCCCCTGATCCGAAGACTATATTAGCCAAGATCGCAATATTTTGATCCATTTTTAGTTTTCCTAAAATTCTTGTGTATTCTATAAATTAATATCAGAAAAGTGATTTGTTTGTTTTTTCTTTTAAATAATCTGAAATTTTGCCTTCTATGTTGCTCTAGTAGCAAACCCGCACATCTTCAGTGTGAGGGGGTCCTGTGTCCGATTCCCGGACGGAGCGCATTGAACGCGTTACAGTGGTTCAGATTACATCTTAAATTATAGGTCTGCTTCTTCCATAACCTCTCTGCTGAAAAGGGACGCTACAAACTTCAACAAATAACAACAGCAACAAAATTGGTATTTTAATAACTTAGTTTTAACTGATTGCTTCTTCAAGTCTATTGAAGTGTCTCATGATTTGTCAAAACGTATTCGCATTACACTCATCTCTCGCTTTAAATTTACGAGCGATTTTCATATTGTCCCATCAGCAACGGAATGTTTCATTTTAATAGGAATTGATACACTGTTAAAAATACTTTCTTAAATTTGAGAAACCGTTTCTTATCTGTGCACCGAGAATGTCTTTTCTTAGAAACAAGAGTTTGAAACTCTCATTAATGAGAAATGAAGAAAAGTAGATGAGGTTGTATAAAGCGAAATGAGAAAATATACTGTTACTTTCCTTATGAATGAGAATTGCCAAATCTCATTTCTAAGAAAATATTGTCTTGGTGCACAGATAAGAAACGGGTTCTCAAATTTAAGAAATTATTTTTAACAGTGGAGATGTCCTTTCATTTCAACGAACTTAAAAAGTTCGTTACTGAATTCTCTGTCTGTGTGTATGTGTCTGTCTGTCTGTCTGTTTGTTATTTGCGATTTTTTTTTTTTTAATTTTGACCCCTCCATTCGATATAGCTTCAAAAACTATCTGAGAAAGTGGTGGAACTTTTCGCGTCACACTTACCGTTCCCAAGATATTGGCCAATAAAGTGCTTCCAATTTCAGGAGATTTTAGGAGCCATATCTCGGGAACCGTAAGTGATACTGAGATGATATTGATGTTGATCAATACCTAAAGGGATGGTGAACATTTTGGTACCAAATAGTAATCGATGGCCACTGGCCATCGGTTACTATTAGTACTAGAATGTTTGTCATCCTCTTAGGTATTGATCAACACCATTATTATCTCCCTATGACTTACAGTTCCCGAGATATTGGTCTAAAAAGTTCCGATTTCGGGAGATTTAAGGAGCAATATCTCGGGAATCGCACGTCATAGAGAGGTGATATTTTTCGAATTTTTCAATTTTGAGCATGTGTCTTCGTAAAACAACATATCATAGAACGTTTTAACATAACTCTTAAACAAAACATGTGGAAAAATTTAGTACTCAAGGAAATTATAAATTAATAATAAAGTACACAGATCAATTGGTATACGGCCTGTAGAAGTTAATAATAAAAATGGATTCTTTTAAAGTTCGTTCTGGCAATGCTCTTGGAGCATTCTCACCCCCCCCCCCCATTTCTTGTTGTGAATATTTTCTCTGGAACTGCTCTGGAACTTTCTTGAATCCTCGTAAATATAACAAATTATGAGAGAAAGCTTTTCATCTATTGAATACTAAATGCTAAAAGAAAGTAAGCTTCGTACATAATTGTAAGGACATATTAACCTGTGATATGCCAAAAATTGAGTTGTCACAGATCGAAATTTACAGACAGATTGTTTGTTCACATACATATTTGTATGGCAGTACAGAAAAATGCTGTCAATATTTTTACATGCGAACGCACCAACCAGTTACACAAAATACGTCTTGTCCTTATTGTGTTCCTCATACTTTGTGTACAAAGGGCTTGGTATTATGGTATACTTGTTAAACAAAGCAAGAAAGTATGAGCAAAAGAAAGGGGAGCTTCTGGAAAGTATTACTAGCAGAATATGGAGTCGACCTTGTCAGCATTCAGCTTGAGAATCCACTCTATAAAACAATATTAGGCTGTGAGTCTTTTATGAAAGAGATGAGATGAACCATAGCTTGAAGAATGAAGATTTTTTTCCTTCTTTGTAAAGCCAGTGCAGGTTCTTCTTTTCAGCCATTTGGGATGCATTTACTTGTCGACAGCTGTCATGTCCATTAGATCCCCGAACTCAAACTTCTGAGGATCCAATTCAAAGTAATGGAAAAGAGAACAAAGATTTTTCTTTCCTTGGCTTTCCTCTTCAGATCAACCTTTTGTATAACTTCAAACTCTACGGGCTGTCAAGATAAAAGCAAAAGAGTAGCTATGATTTGATGAAGAGAGAGAGAGAGAGAGAGAGAGAGGAAATAATTTTCTCTCCATATACAGGGTGTCTCAAAAGACTTCTGACATAGGGTAAGTCAGTTATTATCAGAGTTGCAACAAAATGTAAGAGGAGAAACCGTCTCCAAATATGATGTTTTCAATCTAAAGTAAAGGAATTTTTTAAATCGGACGAACCTTTTGGGCTGTACACTATTTATGCGCCCAATGCAATGTCGCCAAATGCAACGTTACCATTTACTTGGACTCACAACATAAGTGAATGAAGTTACTGTTTGACGTGGGGGCTGGCGATCGACACGTTAGCGTAAAAGACAGTAGCTTCATTCACTTATGTTGTGAGTTCAGGTAAATGGCAACGTTGCATTTTCATTTTCACATTGGGTGCATAAAGAGTGTACACCCAAACGGCTCGTGCGATTTAAAAAAAAATCTTCACTTTAGATTGAAAACATCATATTTAGAGACGGTTTCTAATCTTACGTTTTGTTGTAACTCTGAAAATAACAATTACCCTAGGTCAGGGAACTTTTGAGACACCCTGTATAATCGTGTGTTCTCTTTTCCTAAGCAAGAGAAAGAAAATAAAATTTTAAATATGTGAGAGGCAGGAGAGCCTCTAGAATGTAGTCACAAAGTTATTTGGCTTCCCAATTAATAGTAAGAAAAATAATTAAGAAAAAATATTTGGTATTTATTCCCGTATACGAATCAGAAAGGACTGAAAACGAATTGTTATTTTAGTATGCAGTTTGGATTCATCATGGATGTCTTTCAGAGATTTGGCAACATAGAGCAAGTCACGATGCTTTATGTTACTCTCTTTTCACGTGTTTTGGCTTGGCTCTTTCTAGCGATCGCCTGTCTCACAGAGTAGCCCTTTAAACACCTACTTTTATATACAATTTAATCACACATTTTTCGTGATTGAACTAGAGAAGCAAAACACTGGGCAAAGAAACGTTTATTAAAAAAAAAGAAATAAAAAAAATGTGTAACAGGTTCGCCAACTAACACGGGACACGGGGCCTAATATTAATCGGTGCGAGATTGAAGTGTGAGCACAGGAACAAAGGACGTTAACAAGAAAGTGGAAGGAGGCCAGATTCATTGAAAAAGAGGAAAGCTGTATTATGAATTGGAATACAGGACTTAAAATTGACGAACAGTGGGGCAAGTTATTGGAAAGACTTAAGAGTCTTCATCCCGGCGAAATTAAAATACCGCTAATTTTACAGTAATTATGTGATATCTTCAAATAGATAAAAGATAATTGAAATATGGAACAAGAGCGCCCTAGACAATATTATTTTGCGTGAGGTACCGTTATCACAAGTCACCAAGCGGCTTTCCGTTTTCAGCTGTTTAGAAACGCGAAAATAAATGCCGATTTTCAAAATGGCTCGAAATCGAAAGCAGACAAGTGAGTCGTGATAACGGTTTCTCATGTAAAATAATATTGTCTAGGGCGCTCTTGTTCCACATTTCGATTATCTTTTATCTATTTGAAGATATCACATAATTACTGTAAAATTAGCGGTATTTTAATTACGCCGGGATGAAGACTTAATTTGTAGCTTATTTTTCTGCTGGAGGACCAGGGAGGGAATTGGATCTGTGATGTTTAGTTTCACTTTTGTCAACTTTTGTTAGGATTGACTGAATCTGTTTTGATCAGCCAATCAGCGTTCAAAACCATTTTCCGGGATCCTGTTATATTTAGATGCAACTCTTGTTTTTACGGTGTCTGATAAAGCCAATATGTTCAGATAGCTGCCGAAACTGTCACACAGTTTTTATTTTATTTTATTTATTTATTTATTTAACAATCACCAGATATAGCTCAAAGGCCATTTTACACTGGATATCTAATAACAACAATAACAATGGGAAGGATTTGGGAAGGTGTCGGCCAGGACCTGTTTAGTAGGTACCATCCCGGCATTTGCCTGCAGCGGGAATCGAACCGACGACTTCCCGAATGCGAAGCCAACGTTCTACCGCTTCAGATACTTCGCTTGGTAACGTTGTGAGCGACGCTCGGTAAGGTTAATTTAAAATAAACGTTGCTTTGTCCAGTGATTTGTTTTTCTAGTTCAAGTGGTTTAGATTAGGGATAACCATAAAGTTCCGGTTCCGGTTCCGGACCTGGATCCGAAAACCCGGTTTCAGGACCGAATCTTAGGAACCGGCTCCAGACCTGGATCCAAAAACCCGGTTCCAGAACCGCATCTTAGGAACCGGTTTCAGATCTGGATCTGAAAATCCGGTTCCAGAACCGGATCTTGGAAACCGGTTTCAGACCTGGATACAAAAGCCCCCAAAGACCCGTAAAAGAGGCACAAAGTTCACCTTCAAAACACCGCAAAGAGGACCATGCGTTTGTGCCCTCTCCGCCCAGACCCGTTTGTGCCCCCAGAAAAAAATTTTGGTCCACCAGTAGGTGTTTAGCCAAATGAGTTTGCCAGTTTGCCTGTTTAGCCAATGAGTTTAGCCAGTTACCCTGTTTATTTAGCCAAATAAGACAAGCGGCCGCCGCCTGGGCGTCTGCCTGTCGCTTCCATTTCATATAGCACATTGTTCACAGCCTGCCAGCAGCACGGGTTTAGCGTAGTATGGCCACAAAGTTCCGGTTCTTGGAGATCCGGTTTTCAGAACCAGATCCGAAGAATCGGTTCCAGACCTGGATCCGAAAACCGGCTCCAAACCTGGATCCGAAAAACCGGATCCGTTCAGGACCGAAAACCGGTTCCTGGTGGAACCGGTTCTGGCCATCCCTAGTTTAGATACCAAAGCTTTTTATTTTTTAATATTCCTCCACTACCCCTGCCGTTGCCTATAATCAGGTCTTAATGGCAGACGCATCTGCCCCTACCTTTGGTAAATCTCTTTCTTATTTTTGTCATCTCTCTCTCTTTTCGTTCTTGTATATCCCTAACGGTGGGAGTGGGGCTATTTCTAGCCTGTTTCCTAATATTTAAAACAGGCTTATTATTTATTATATTTTTTTAATATTCTTCTTTATTCTGAAATGAAATATTTTTATTATTATACATTATAAACATGAAAACACATATTACAATGAACACGCAAGACAAACACAAGACAACACATAGTTCATATAGCTTGACGACACACGCTGGTAGCCAAATAACTCAAGGTTGAGTCCCATTCAATTCATAACATGGTTTTACCTGTATAAGCGAGTGAGCTCTATGGTGGTTTCTCATTTAATAAAATCTTGGTTATTTTTGTAAACAATTAAAATTTGGTTTCACCTGTTAAAATGATAGAATTTTCACCTGTTTTACTATCTAAAATTATGTGACTATTATTGGTCGTGAAGTAAAATTTTGGTTTTCACCTGTTAAAATATTTTCCACCTGTATGACTATTTGTAAAATTTGTAACTATTATTAAATGTAAAATAAAACTCTTGGATCCACCTGTTAGTTGATAAAAATTTTCCACCTGTATGAGCTACCCTCCTTCATACTAACACCAAAACACAAAAGTTATACAAAATTGATTCTACGGTCCTCCGTACATTCCATGATCTATTCCCGGTCCTCCGAGTCCGATTGAATTATATGATAAAATTGCATGATGTCAACTAATTAACACGACACAAAATAACACTACACAACACCCTACTCTATAGCACACAAAAACTCACACAAACCACATTAAAATAGTATAGTTACATTATATGATGATTTCTTTATTAATATTATATTATAAATGGTTGAACCATTACATTTATAGGGACTAATTTTGTTTCGTTTCCTAAGTTTCTTCCTCATCTGTTTTGTCTTCGTCTGGCTAAATCCAATCCAATTTGTACTCGATTGATCTCTAAAATCTTTGAACATAGTCTATTGAAATTCTGTCTATGATCTTCATGGGTAAGGGGAAAAAACAAGGAATGTCCATACATGTGCTTTACCGGGTGCTTTGTCCTATCTGTTGGTGACTCTTGGTACTATTTGATTGTATATGCCATGCACCCGTAGATGTAGAAATATCCATGTAAAAAGGGACGAAAGATTTAATAACCCTATTCTTTGTACGTGATTTCCAATATTAAAATGCCGTTTTCTCAAAAATCTAATTTTGTGACATTCCTTCTTTTTTCCCCTTACCCTTCATTTGTGATTAATTCTAGGACACCATGTGATACACTTATACGTTGCAATTCTCTTCTTATCTGTTGATCTTCTTCAGGCAGATGTATCATGTCACAATCAAACACCAGATGATCTGGTGTCTGAATCTGTCCACAGTCGCAAGCATTGGTATCTAACAGTCCAATTTTATTAAATGTTGACCGGAACGGTCCATGACCACTTAGAAATTGTATGACGTGTTTGTTTAGTTCTAGATTTCCTAATTGCAGCCGTTGTCTGATGTTCGGAAAAATCTCAAAAACTCTTCTTGCCTTATTGCTTGAATCCCAGTTCTCTTGCCATTTGTCAATTACATAAAAATTAATGTCGTTATTTAAAATTCTTCCTTGAAAAATTTGCTCTAATTTCTCGGGATTCTGCCTTTGCTGCCAATATTTTCCGGCTGATCTTAGGATAGTGAGGTGAAGCGGTTCAATGCCAAGGATGACTTGTAGCGCTTCAACCGGTGTAGTGGCCATGGCCCCTGACATCCTGATTAATATCGATCTTTGAGCACTATCGATTTTTCTTCTTATTCTTACGTTCTCGTTTATCCTATGGCTCCAGGCGCTTGCTCCATAGGAAACAATGGCTTCAAAGATCGATTTGTAATATAGCTGGAAGTGTTTTGCTGGTAGCTTGTATTCTTTAGCCATGGTGTAAAATATTTTGTTTGCTAAACCGATAATCTTTTCTTTTTGTTTAGTCGCATGAAGATCAAAGTTTAGATGTTCGTCGAGCCATACTCCTAAATATTTAAAATGTTCAACTCTCTTTAATGGGTTGTCTCCTATTCTGATTACTGGATTCCTATTTAGCCTTCCTTTCACCATGATGTATTTCGTTTTGTGCGCGGAAATGTCCAGTTTTGCTGTTTTTGTCCACTCCGAGAGTACCCGCATAGCTGTATTAGCTTTTTGTTCTAAGTTATTCCTAGTTTTGGCATTTATTATTATGGCTACGTCATCAGCGTATGCGACCACCCCGGAAATATCCTTTTCTTTATCCAATTTAATTAGACCTGGTTGCAGCATTATGTCCCACAGTAAAGGCCCCAAAACCGATCCTTGTGGGCAACTTTTTGTGATCTCTTTTTTAATTTTAAATGTACCACCATCGTACTCGACCCTTCTATCCGAACAGTAACTTTTTATTAACTGCAGAATTGCTTTATTGACATTTAAATTTTCTAATTCTGAAAACATCTTCGGCCACCAGAGGTTGTCAAACGCGCCTGTTATATCCACGAATATTATTATGGTATATTTTTCTCCGATGTCGTTCAAAGTCTCTATGTGATCCATAAGAGAATTGATTGCCTCAGATGTACCCTTATTTTTCCTAAAACCAAATTGCAATCTGCAGTTCGTTAGATCACCTCTTCAAGAAATTATCCTATTTGCAATTATTTTCTCAAATAGTTTTCCTAGAATATTTAATAAACAGATTGGCCGATATGATTTCGGTGAACTAGGGGAATCCAATTTACTTTTCTCCAAGATTACAAGATTGGCTTGCTTCCATATTGTAGGGAAGACTCCGATTTCGAGACATTTATTGAATAATTTTGTCAAGTAGGATGCCCAGAATTGATTGTTTAATTTGAAAATTTCTCTTTTTATTCTATCAGGTCCGGGTGCTTTGTTATTTTTGAGAGTTTGGAGAATTTCACCGACTTCTTAGTTATTAGTTAAAATTTCTTTGCTATCCGCAGTGTCTGTATTGTTAAACTCCATGTATTTTTGTCGTAATCTCGTATTTTCCTGATTGTCCGTATTTGGATTATCATTGGGGAGCAAGTTGTTTATAATGTGTTCTATAGTTTCCTCAATACCCATGGTATATTCTCCATCTTGTTTTTCCATGGATAAAAGCATTAATGACGGCCTGATTTTTTCTGTTACTATTTTGTAAGGCATACCACATGGGTCAACTTTTAAGTTTTTCTTTTACAAAGGTGTTTCAAACTTTCTTCTTCCTTTCCTTAAGTTTTTCCTTATATAGTGTTAACATCCTACAGTATTCTTCTAGTCTTCTTGCTTTTAAGTGTGGATCATGGGTACGCTGGTATTGCCGTCTCTTTGCCCTGGATTGCCTTTTGAGGATTTGTAGCTCATTGTTCCAAAAGTAGTGTCCTCCAACCTGTTTAATTTTGGACTGATTACCGGGGATGAGCTTCTTGATGGTCTCGATGATGGCTTCTTCTATTTGTTGAACCGTATTGTTCAGTCCTTCCTCAGTTATGCAGGTCAGATTCGGTAACTTAATTAGGCTATTAAATCTCTCCCATGATAATCTTTTAACATTGTAGGTTAGTTTATTCTCCTTTTCAACACCGTTTAAATTTATTGAATGGTTTATGTTGAATTTTATTATCTGGTGATCGCTGGAAGATTCATTATCCACCACACACCAATTGTCTATTGCATTGATGAAGTTGTTGGACACCAAGGTAACATCTATATTAGATTCATTACCGTTTCTATTTCTGTAAGTTGGGGGATTCCCTTCCTTGTTTATAACGTGTAAGTTTAATTCATCTATTGTATATTCTAGCCTTTCTCCCCTTTCGTCAAGGGTTCTCGAATTCCATGAAGGTGACTTGGCATTTGCATCAGCACAGATCAAAATCTTTCTGTTCGGATATGTGTTGCTGATTGTCGTAATTTCTTCCAAAAATCTGTCTATAGGAAGCGAGTACTGAAAATATGAGTTAACTAAGATAAAATCCAAATTCTCATGCTTTACATGCAGGCAATTCGTCCAAATATTACTAAAATGTCTTAAATATAAAACTTGAATGTTATTGTTTAAAATCAAGGTAGAAGCAAATGCGTTTGATCCACTAAAAACGTGCCTAAAATTGTGTCGGGAAACTTGTAATCTCTCCTCATTTATATATGGCTCCTGTATACAGACAATGTCAGCATTCCAGGAGATACTTGTTTGTATTATTTCATGCATGGCTAACTCTGAATGCATGGTGTTTATTTGAAGTATCTTTAAGTTAGCGGTTTGTATGTTAGTGTCCATCCTATGTATGATAAGTTTTAACCCATGCGTTCGGCCACTCATTCTTATGATTATAAACCATGCGGCCATGCAACCTGACGAAATGTATATAAATTCTATTTAGGTCTAAGTTTAAGTTGCGCCTGGCATATGCCATGTCAACTAGATCCAATAGTTCTTTTGGGTCAGTGGGGAGATTATTGGAACTTAATTCCATCAGGTCTTCATCTTCGGATTGAGGAAAAATTATTTGATCCCCGTTTTCTTTTATTTTCCTAGTTACGTGTCTCAAGGCTAACCTCAGGATTGCAGGTTGTTCTAATCTGGAAAGTTTAAGTGTAGTCTCGAAAGATTCGTACAATTGCTTAGGATTTTGGTCTCTCCTAGGTACAGCGCTATCCGTTCCAGTATGTGCTGACTTGAGGTCCGGGGCCCACTCAGAGCACTTAGTGTGGATCCCGGTCCGTTGTGTCCTTCCGCCGGCACACCCAGGTTGGTCGCTGGTTCCCTTCACCTGCCTAGTTCCCTTCGCTTCCTTCGCAGTGGTATTGCCTTGGAATTCCGGTATTCCGCTATTCTCTGTTTTATTTTCCCTCGTTCTCTTAAACCGCATTAGGGATTTAAGTATTCCTGAGCGTTTGGAACGATTTCCTAGATCTTCTTGTTTACTTTTGGTCCCGACCATGAAATCCAAGTTCTGTGTTTGCGTTGCGATACTTTCCTGGTGACCGCCATCTTTCTTTCCTATTCTTTCTTCCCGCTCTTCACCTTTAGATTTGGCTGGTTTTATGTGACAATCCGAATTGCATTCTGTTAAAGTCTTGTGTATATCAATTTCAGTTTTGATAGTTTCTTGGTTTTCCTGCATTTGCATTTCTATTTTATTTCCCTTGAGTTTATCATTGGCACTTATCGTTCCTGATGAATCTTGGATGATCGTGTTGCGAAGTTGGAGTCTAGCTGTCATCTCCCTAATTTCTTCATGAAGAGTAGTATCTGGTTTCCTTAATTGGTAGTCATATTTTCTAAGTTGCCAGTCTATTTGTACATATAGTTGTCTATTTTCTACCTTCATTACAAATGTGATGTTGGGTTTCGAATGGCAATAATATTCCTTAAAGATCTCCAAAACCTCGCTTGGTTTCTTTTTCCACAATCCCATCCCAACTGCTGGTATTGTTATTATTTTAGGCTGTAGGTCCTTTGAGATTTCTGAAAAGAAATTAAGAACTGCGTCCAAGTCCATCTTGAAAGTCTCCTTACTGGATATCACATGGATAAAATTACAATTAAATTTATTAGTTGAATATACCGCTCTAATCACTTGATTATTTGTGTTTAGAAACTCTAGATCCTTGTATTCTGTAAAACCAAAGCTAATATGTACCAGTTAGTTCGTTATTTTAAAAAAAATTCTTTTAGGTCCGCAGACGGGACCGTGGGAGAAGAGAAATAGGGCGAACCTTACGAAGCTAGGATATACTGTGGTTGTGCTAACACACTCAACCCGAGCGAAATGGGATGAATTTGTTCCACTTTCTGCACACACACAAAAGAATGATTTCTTTTGTGTGATGAATCACTTAATTACTTACAAATTCATTACGATTCATTACGTAAGAAAGAAAGGATGATTCATTACTTACGAATGATTTTTCGGAATTTTCTTGTATTTTTATGAATTTCTTTTGTTATACAAGCACATACTTTATAATAGCAGAGGTCCAATATTCTGCACAAAGCATCTTCCAAGCAGCTGTTTCTTACTAAAATCCTCTTGTCTGATAACACGTATTTCCTTTTGTCCATCCTTTAGACTTCTTTTACTGATTCCGAAACGGCAGGGAATCTCTTGTTCCGAAACGCACCAAGTACGACCGAGACGTCGTATTCTACGCGTTTTTATTGCTTTCGCGTTTGTAGCCCATCGTGGTTAGCCATTCATATTTAAATACATGGTCATCGTATTCCAAGCGTACTCATGAGCCATAAAAACGCGTTACGAGCGCACCGAAAAGCCGGTCACTTAAACAAAGATAGAAGACTATTTTACATAATCTGGATCTGCTAAAAAATAAGTTAAAAACTATACTTTGTGTGTTTGTGCTTGTGTTAGGTAGTATGTGTATTTCAATTTCCCTTTACTGTACTTAGAAAACTGCATTAGTGTACATTACGTATGAAAATAAATTGCAAGATAATGTTGCCCAAAATTTATATGTTAAAATGTAGTAATTTTTCTTGTGTTAAGGTTGTCATAGACGCACACACTTGCATGAAAGATTTGTTTCATCATGCATATTCGAAGAATTTTTTTCCCATAAACGCACCAGCTTGCAATCCAACTTACGACCTTGGAATTATGGAGAAAAAGTCTTGTGATTTTTTTCGCTAACTTGATTGGTGGACCTAAATATAAATCAATCAACTTGTATGAATGAGCACATACACGGTAAACATACATGAAGAACGGCAAAACCATCATGCATGTTTACGGAAGATTTTGAAAACTTTCAACATGCATGAACAAGGTCATACATGATCAACTTACCTGTGGTTTTATCATTTTTCATGCATGTTAGAAGGTTTCTTCATGTATGTGCCTGCGTGTATGAGTCCCTTTATATCCTAAGCTTTTTCCGAATAACGGACACTTCCGGAATTACAGATAATTTTACGTTTCCCGGTAGTGTCTACTGTACAGAAGTTTCACTGTATATTGTAATATCCCATGTGAAGTTGTTTACAAACAAGTCCACGCATCAAGTGTTTATAAACACCACCTCGTGCTTCATCAAGAGGAACTTCCACCAGGGAGACCTGCGATCACCTGCAGACGACGTTTAGCCCCTCCCACGGAGCAGAAGACGAAAATTGAAGCAGCAGCGCCACCGCCACCCAAGGGACGCTATAAATTGGACAGAAGAATCCAGCTCAGGACCAGTTTTCTGGTGACCCTCCTACTGTCTGTTTCGGGACTTTAGGAGTAACCTAACCCCAGGGCCTCTAGTCTGCTACGGGACTACGCCTATCCTTTCTCCTGGCTTTGCCTGCTACGGGGCTCTGCTGGAGATCCTGTCTGCGACCTTACGGTCAAAGACCACCTTTACTCACCCTGATTATAGAGAAATCAATTTGTATAGTATTTTGTAAAAATACTTTTATAGAGGAACTTTTTATAATAAAATACTGGTAGTGGGAGTCGATTCGACGCTCTTTTTATTAACAGCTCTACCTTATCCTTATATATGAGACAAAAATTACACAAAGTTTTACAATATAAAAGAGTTCTAGTAAACCAAATTCCTTAAAAATCAATATTTATTTCATTCTGTTATGCAAACACCAAGTCACTTTCGAATATAGCAACTAGGCTTTTCATTTTTCCATTGTTATTTCAGTGTGCTATTTCTAGCAGTGAAGAGAATAGAGTACATTCCATTTGCATCGTGTTGCATTATACGTGTATTCTATATACGTACGTAGAAATTTCTGTTTTATTTTTGCACAGCTTTCATTTCGCTTCCATTGTTTCAGCTCTACACAGCTGCAGAAACTAATTTTCCGTGATTGCTTCAAACAGATGAATGGAGGTTAATTGCAAAGTTGATGTATATTGAAGACGTTACTCAGAATTCATTGCAAAGTCTGCAGGAATTAGCTTGTTCAGTCCCATCATCGTTCATTTCATTTAGTTCCATAGAAAGCGATCTCTCTCAAATGTTCTATAACACAATATCATGAATGGTGTGTTCCAGCTTTTGCCCTCCCAGTTTTGCTTTATTTAATATTCAAAATGGAAATTTTAGGAGCAAACAAGAAAAAAAAAAAAGCGAAAACCTTCTTCGAGCTTACAAACGAATGTCGTGGATGTATTTTTTTTCTTTTTCTATTTTGAAGCCAAGAAACGTAGAAATACGAAAGCATTTGCATAAAAATGTTTACTTAACTCGCAACAAAATTGCAGAAGCGTATCACGTGCGTGTTCTAGATTTTTATTTTAACACATTTTTTGCATCAGTTAAACGGGCGGTCGTCTACTGCTTTTAAAAATAAACTAAAAAAAAAAGTTTTGTTTTGATATCTCTTGCGATAGAGTAATTTGTGACAGATTTTTAAAAATGCAAGGAAATGTTTCAACTTAAAATCTGTTTAATTTTGACAAATTTAATTCCTTGGGTTTTAAAATCCTTTATCGTTTTTGTCCTAACTTTCTCAGTTTGATGTATTATTGTATATAAATAAAAGCAGTCTATAATATTATTTATAAAATATGCTATATATGCTAAGTGCTAATATTAAATATATGCTGTAACCTTTGAAATATGCATTTGTATGCACTATCAAACTTCAAAGTCGAGCTGTACTATTGTCGTTAGAAGCAACTGTATGTTTAATAGAGATGGATATAAGCAAATAAAATATACATTTGCATAGAAATCCGATGTCTATTGATCACCTACAGTAAGTAAATCCGAGGAAACGACACGAGAGAATGCAGAGGAACTCGGAGTTCTTTATTTGACAGTGGCACTGAATTTGGAGAAATCATGAATAAACGAAGAAAAATAGGTAAATGGATGCTACACGAATTCACCGAGAGTCAAAATATCCGTGTTTTAATTTCTACTGTACGCTGCTGCTGTTCTTATGCTACGACAACGATCTATTTCTCGACCCAATTAACACTCAAGAAGAAAAGAAATTTTATACAGACGATAAGTAATACGTTCTGCTAATGGTTAAATCGCGCTACTAGTCTTAAAATTTTTCCAGACCCGACGTTGCACTCGGATAAGTTTGTGGTGATTGTAAGATGCTTCGTAGTTGTACTGATGCACTATAATTTACTTAATCCTGAAAATCTAAGAATTCCCGTGAATTCAGAATATTGACAAAATGCACCAAAAACTGAAATCACTGTTTCGGTCCATTAGTCAACACAGATGATCTTATCGTTACATCATAACAATATGAATTAATGATTGTACAAAGATTACAGTCATTGCAGTATGAAACGGTCTGTATCCACAATACTCTCCCACTGACTTCCACCTTTTCCAGCATCTGCACATGTTCTTGAACGGACACTTCTTCAACAACCAAAAGAGTGCTCAAGATGCTTTCGAAGACTTTATTCGCTCCAGGATCGTTTTTTTAATGCCTGGGATTCTCATAGGCTGAAATGTATTGCTAATGGAGCTTTTATTTCAATCTACTTCTCGTCCAAAATTGTCACTTCCTTTATTGTGTTACGTTGTCCCAAGCCCGTGCTGAGAAAGGAGGGACTCATTTCTGCCACTCCTGACCCCAGACAGCACTTCGGGATTCAGGATCGGGAGGGGAGATAGGGTCACAGGAAATGTGAAGAAACTTGTAGTCTTGAATGGCCGATAAACGTACAATTACTGCCCCTTATGACAGTAGTTCGTCCGTTCGGTCAACAACTTACTTGCGGAAATGAGGGTTCAGCTATCCTCTGAAATGGGCGACTAACTCGTGTCATTGGATCTGGGAAAGTACGTGCGACCTCATCGAGTTAGGTAGCAAAGGCTGCCGCCTCTACTGGCGGAAGTGAGGATTCGGCTATCCTCCGAAATGGGCAACTAGATAGTGACCTTGGGTCAGGGAGACAAGACTACGTGGTACTCCAACTCATTTGAAAGAGGGGTAGTGGAATGCAGGCTGGAGGATTGACAGTTCACACCTACGCCCTACCGGAGTGATGGTGTAGGTAAAGAGTAAATGAGGTAGTGAAATCCTTCGTCCCAGAGTTAGTGAAAATACCTGGGTGCAGGGTCCATGACCCTGCTAGGGGAGCCGCCGCTCCCAAATCACCATTGTCTTTAAAACAAGACAGTCCACATCAGTCATTGAGTCCGGTAATGTATGGTGTACCTCTATTATAATTAGAGAAAGTCCTGTATTGTTTCGAATCCTACTGGAAGGAGAATATCAGTTACTTGTTTGAGAGGGACTGAACAGTGACTGGGGAAAGTGCCAATCTCGAGTATCTGGGTAACGGTTTCTGAACTCAATAGATGGAAGGAAGCTTCGCAGGATAGGTTCTCACTCAAACTCAAATGGTGACTTAACACGTACCATCGGATCCGGGATCAGATACGGGATTATCTCGACGTGAACGCGTTACCTCTACGTAGAAAGGCGGTAGCCAGTTAATGTATAGAAATAGGCAGGGCCGTGATTGAACAAGGCCCCTAGGACATACTTGGTGCTCTTCGATTGAGTTTACCTCTGTCGGGCTGTGGTCATACCATGGGAATCAATAACCTGTGTAAGCTGATTCCAGGAATCTGGGTAACGGTGACCATGGGCAGAAGGTGAGCTTGCCTCTACGCTCGGGCAACATGCCTGCAGAGCATAGGAGGACCTGACTCACTAGCACGACCACCTCGACCAATAGGTTAACCGGTAGGCACTCAGGACTTTGATCTGGACGCGTACTGGGCGTATCGCATTCCCTTAGAGAAGGGGTTACATCGCAATTGCGAGTCAATGGAAAGGGACATATCTTGACGATGTACGACGTGCACGAGAACATAACTATCTAAGGTGGAGGAATTACAGGCCGGATGCGGTATAAGCGGAACCAGTCCATCAAATAGGTCAAACGGGCGCAGCATGCCTAGCTAGATTGTGAAGTGTGGCGAGTAGACCACTAGATACTAATGTTATCTACTTCCTACTGATATAAAAATTGTGAATTCAGTGTTTCTTAGCTTTCCTAATTTTCAATAGTGGTTCGGTAACTTTCAGTAGTAGATCAGTAAATTTAGTAGCAGTTCTGTAACATGTGGTAGTAGTTTTTTTTTTTTTTGTAATTTTAACAGTAGTTTGATAAAATTTAATAGTAGGGTCTAGTGGTATTTTCAAATTAGGGAAGAAAACTTCAACAGAAAATTCTCTTCCTCCAGGTTTGAGGTTGACGACAGATAGGTAGCTGGTTGTGAAAACAGTTGCCAAATCAAACTTAGATCGAGAATAGAATGTAAATGGGAAAATGGCTAGGGCGTACCCCAGAATCGACGCGTGAACCGATCGCTTTAAGGGCGTGAGAAATGAACATGCGCCACCCCTTAACAATGGACAGAAAGGGATAAAGAAGCGAAAAAATGTTGTATTTTACTGTATTTATATCAAAGTTTACTGAGTATGTTCTCAGAGATATAACTCAAGAACGAAATTACGTAAATGCATCATTAACTTTCTTTCTACTTTATATTTCTATTCTGCCATATCATCAGTAGCCATTACGGTAAGCACATTCGTATTGAACAAAGAAAGGAAAAAAAAAGAGAACTTCCAATATTTTTTTTCGTAATTAAACAGAAATTTTACGAGTTCGTTTCTAAAAATGGCCGAAGGACATGATAAACCTCACATTTTACTTCAAAGGTTATCTGTATCCACAGAAGAAAGGGAATTTTGAAAAAAAAAAAAAAAAAAAATGAAATTAAACATATCAAACAAAAATACCTTATCCAGAAGACAATATATTGAAAAGAGGTAAACTCCGAAAGGAAAGAGGCAAAATATTTGAATTTTTTTTTGTTTAAAAAAAAAGAAAGAAAAATCTCTTTTCTAGTTCGAGATGGATTTGAGCCGTTTGTAAACTGAAATTACCCATGCAATTTCACTTTACAAACAGTTAATCATCAAAGTTGCTCTATTGAGCGCGCAAAACTTCAAAGAAAATCTTTTTCTGTCCATGAAACTTAATTAAAATACCTCCTTCTCTTGTGTTTTCTTCTTCTTCCTCCTCTTCTTCTTCTAATTCCGCTTTTTATCCTGTCGTCTGTTTTTCAGTTGACTTGCTCTGAAAAAGACTTCCGATTCAATTTATCTGAATTATTTAGTGCACATTCAAGATTACCGAGAGAATTTACAGCTTAAAAGAGGGCTCCTTCGTTTGATTATGATGTTGGAGGAACAACACTTAATACAGCTTTGAAGCCTGTACGCACGCAAAAACTCTACACATTCCTTGATTGCAGTCTTCAGACAACATTTTCTCTAGTGTTGCTTCAGTCACCACGGACACAAAATGGCGACGGGAAAGGGTTAAAGAAGTGTTAATTTACCTTTCAAGTTTCGAGTAATCGAGAAATGCCATTTTAGCGTTCTATCATTGCTAAATGCCTAGCCATCTGTCAGTGAGGGAGATCTGGATTCAATCCCGATGATAATGTTTATCCCTTGCACAATCTAGGTACTTTACTAGAAAAGTTCACTAGATACAATGCAAACAGATAAGGTAATATAGAAGTGGTTCCAAAACTTGAGGGCGTGTATTAGTAAGTGGGCGTGGAAGTCCAAAAATGAAATGAAATCTTTAAGTTTTACGTCCCACGGTTATGCTGGTTAGGCTAAAGAAAACGGTGATGATGAGAAATGAAGTAAATGGTAGAATAAAGAAATTGGGAGGAAACGGGAGAAGCCCGAGAAAACCCTAACACACACGTTGTTTGTCCACCATAAAGTTCACTTGGCGCGAGCCGGGATCGAACCAAGGACCGTGCACTAGAGATGAACGCTTTACCACTGTGCCACCGCGGCCCCCACGTGGAAGTCCAGTTGTACTGTATATTCTGAAGAATATTATGGGCAATAATTACGAGAGTCAGCTAGAAAGCTTCTCCCTGACAAGAAAGACGTCTTGTTGCAGAAATGAAAATTTATATGAGTTCTAAACGTGTTCTTGTGTTTGAGTATACTTTTCTGAGTAGTGCTACATTTTCTCAATAACCCTCGGAATAAAATCCTGGGATTTTATGGCAGGGAACAGATAAGAATCTGAAGGTGCTAAGTCGGATGACTAGTAGGATATTGCATCAATTCAAAGTCACACATGCAGTTGCTGGATTGTCTGGCGGGTAGCATGGCACGGCGCGTTACCATGTAAAAAGAAATTACAGTACGTTCCAATTTGTCAGATCGCTTCAAATAAATCTGTTGTTGTAGGCGCTGCAACAGGTTTGAGCAAATAGTCTGTATAAATGTCCCTTTGACAGGAAATCGACGAGCATTTTCAGATGGCTCTACCCGGGTTCACAATTCCACCTGCACAAAATGAATGGTTCAAAATTAGAACATGTAACCTCATATGGGATATATATGTATTTACGAGATCTTATATATATATATATATATATATATATATATATATATATATATATATATATATATATATATATATATATATATATATATATATATATATATATATATATATATATAAGAGATTTTATGTATAAATAAGATTTTCCTCAGACATACTATGTACAAAACTCTCATGAATCACAAATACTTTCCTCTGAGTTGGGCCAAAAACTTTTTAGTAGACCTTCGTATGTGTTTCACTATGTAACATACATAATACCCTACTTTTCAAGCTCAGATATGAATTGAAATCTTTCAGTTTAACGTCCTACGATTATGCACTTTGGATTAAGTCAGACGATAATTAAAGCAAGTGAATGATGATGGAATGAGAAAGTGGGAGGAAGCGAGAGTACTCAGAGAAAACTCAAGATCACGATGTTGTCCATTACAAACTTACTTGTCCGGGGATCGAATCAGGGACCCTACGCAGCAGAGGTAAGCGCTCTACCAGTGAGCCATCGTGCCGCCTCTTTTTAAGTATAAGTAAGCTTTCTGCTAAAAGGAAAGTAAGCACGTATGTCGCTCTAGTAATTTGACTTCCTATGTCACTTGTAATTTGGCACTTGTAGTGTAAACTTGTGTACATGAACAACACCTCTATAATGTTAAAATGAGTCATTACTAATTACACACTCTTCTTACATTTAAAGTTAAAAAATGGAAGATTAAACTACCAAATTTTTGCCGACAAATAGTCAATCTGCACCAGTTACTTTTGACGAAGTGTGAAAACAGCAAGACGAAACATGAAACTTGTGTGTGAAGAAGACCGAACTAAAATCTAAACTAGTCCTAGATTTACTCACTTTCGTCTGCAGTTACTCTACTTCAGTACTACAGAAAAACAATTGAATTTGTTTTAGACAAATAGTATCCCAACACACCGAAAATTATTTTTCTAAATGCTTTCATATTACCAAACGATCCAGAAAGGCAGAATTAATAAGGCAAGGAAAGCAGTGTTTCGAAAGGACTATTGTTGTAACTACAATATTTGGCCAGGGGTAGGGGGAGCGGTCATGGGCCCTTACTTCTGAGAATGACCACTGTTCGCAGTTCGAGAGTATTTTAAGGGTTAAATGTTCTGAGGACTTAGCCCCACCGCTCCAGTTCCATCTATGGAAAAGACCACTTGCTAGTGTATAGGAATACAGAGAATGGGAGAAAGCGACGCATCTATATCCTACAATATATTACGGTCTAATGAAAACTACTGTATGAATGCTGAACTATAAGCAATGACGATTTTAGGTTTCAACTGTCATCCCTTCTGGAGCTCATTTCTCAAAACTATTAACTTTGTAATACTAATGTAGAACTTCTGAAAATCAAATATTTTATAATTGTATATACCATAAAGTAATGACAAATTAGAGATATTAGGATTTTGTACTATTATTCTATTTCACAATATTGTAAAATAACCTACATATTTCAAAACTGTTTTCAGAAAGAGGTCCCACTACAAATTTACAACAAAGATCCGCTTGAGGTTGATCATAGACAGGGCCGAATTTAGCATTTTGGCGCCCCTAGGCCCAATAATTTTTTCCGCCCCCTAGTCTGGTTAAATTTACTTTCCTAAAAACCTTTATTTAAAAATTATATCAGGCCTGTATGTTAATTGCTTAAACACCACTCCACGATGCAATTTTATCATTGCAAGTTTTTTGACGAATTTACTTGGTTCTGGGCTTAACAATATACCGTTAATGTATTAACAAAAGATTGGTGAACTTGACCAACAATTATTTGTTCCAATGAACTTCAAAATCAGAGTGCTTTATTAGCCTGATTTTTTAAAAATCAATTCAAAAAATATGTTAAGTTATGGCTATTTATTTTTATTTCTAGATATTTTTTATTTTATCTCTCGGCCGTGCGCCCCCTGGGAGCGTGCGCCCATAGGCCCGGGCCTATTGGGAAATCCGGCCCTGATCATGGAGTTGCAACTGGCCGGCTTTTCACCGGCCTGGCCGGAAATATTGCTGTCATTTTGATTAAAGCCGGCATAGGCGCCGGCTTGAGGTAAATATTGGGGGGGGGAGGAGCCAAACAATGAATAAATATATCAGGCCTTTTCTATCTACTGCTTGATGAAGGTCCCCTTCCTCCACCCAAGATCTCGGTTCGCTGCATCCGCTCTGCTGGAAAATTCACGACCTAAATCAAATTTGCCTAAAGGCATTAAAACAAACTCAACTTCAAAATTTCTGAACTTCACTGCAAGTTTGCGTACCACATTTATCATCTCTTGTCATATCAGTGTTGCCAGAGTGTTGGTTGAAGCTTCGGTGCTCTATTAGACACAATTTTGAAAATGGCGTTTTGTGTCAAATAAGAAGACAGCACCTAATATTGAATTAAAGGCATGACAAAGTTCACGACAGAAATCCTTGCCCCTCTGTTAATTTTTGCTCGACTGGATTATATTGAGGGGTCGAGGACCCCACCTTTAAATATTGGGGGGGGGGGGGCAAAAGTGTCCCGACCCCCAAAGTCGGCGCCTATGAAAGCCGGTGACCAGTACAAACTTCTTACCAACCCCTTCATGTCCGTTTTTTTTTTCTTTTCAAATTTGTATCTAGTTCGAAGTGTAGATTTAAAAAGTAACGTTCATTCTGTAAATCGAAAACTGTCACCTCTTATCATCTATAATTGATTAATGTATTTTGTTCATCTGTTTAGATAATTTTAAAGAGATGACAGGGACTGTATCAGGGAAAATTTGAAATTTACTTCTAAGAAATTTTATATATTTATTGAGAGTGAAAAATGGCTTAAAGCAATTTCCTGTAGTTGAAGTATAAGTTTAAAGAATAAATTTCATTTTCCAAATTCAAAATTGCCACGTAAAGATACTTTGTTCATCTGTTTCGATAATTTTTAAAGTGGCAGTTACTGGTAAATACAATAGAACGATCTATACCATTTCAGTTTCTAATGTTTAGCGTAATGTATCTATTAAGCTTATTAGTGAATGTACTAAGGATATGCAGAATACAGGTGCTAATGCACTTTTGATAATGATAGTACATTTTTTTAAAATTCCTTCCCATTGATGGGTCCGAACAGAGATATTTCAGACTTAGACCTATATCATAGCAGGGGCGGATACACGGGGGGAAATCGGGGCGATTGCCCCCAGAGGAGGAACTTTCTTATTTTATATATATATAAATAAAACCCATCCCAAAGTTTGGAGCCCTTAAAAGTAGTAGTATGACAACCCATCGTCCCCCCAGAAGTCGGTCCTGGATCCGCCCCTGTATCATAGGGAATTTTGAGGGAGTGTTTTTTTTTTTTTTTTTATTTTCCAGAGTTGACAACCCTAGTTGATCATAAAATCATGTTAAGCTAGTGTCAAATCTTGTTAAGGTGGATCACCACTCGGAAGTCAGTACGTATTTAGCTTATTCCTTTAACTGCTGCGCAATGAAACATTACATATTATAAATATTACTACATACATACTATAAGAGAGTTATGTTCCAGCTACAACACAAGACTGATTCATTTGGTTGTGTCTTCTGATATCGAAAAAGATAACTAAAAAGAAAATACGTTTTACACTACAAGATGGCACTTGCTGTTAGATCTTACTAGTTTTATGAAATGGTCATTTGTGTGTGGAAAGTATTTTAAAGTAATGACCTTATTACGAAATACGGTAGATATATTGTTTGACCGTTTTTCTTGTTATGTTTCACATGTTTAAATACGGTATTAATTTACATTTAAGGAAATAGATTTTGAGAAGAAACTTGCGCTGAACGCCATAATGCGTTGATGCCAAATTTGTACGTTTAGTGTGGTAGTTACAATAACATTCCTGGATTCTAGCGTTGCGGTAAGAGTCGACAACTAATTTCTCCAGTAAGTATCCAAGCAGAATTCCATTATTACTTCCTTTATTCAGGCCCGTATCCAGGGGGTCTAGGGGACCGGTATTCCTAAATTTTGGCTGCTCCCCCTAAAATTTTCACCATAGACTGGCAAATGAACTATAATATGGTGATGAACTATAATATGGTTACATCGGGGCCCCCCTAACTTCAGCCGGGCCTCCCTACATTTTTGGGCTGGCTACAGGCCTGCCTTTATTATCTGACATCAGTAAACACTCGACATTATCTGGCAACGCCGCACTATTCAAGCAGCTTAAACACTCGACATTATCTGGCAACGCCGCACTATTCAAGCAGCTTAAACACTCGACATTATCTGGCAACGCCGCACTATTCAAGCAGCTTTTAGCATAGCACCGAGAACACCTAATTGCGTTGAAGTACTGGCAACCTTGTAATGTCATCTGATAAGTTTTCTATGTGTTATGTGAGATAATGTTGAAAGCATCAAATTATTCCTTTGAAAAAAAAAAAGAAAAGAAAGAAAGAAATGTTATTTACCTTTTCCTTTTCTTTTAGTTTTCGTTAAACACCTATTGTTAGTGATATTTCCGGCAATTATCAAGCGCGATTTCAATAAATATGGGAGTAAAGTCGTCTTTTTCGTTATGAGTTAAACACAGGTTTCTAACATTCGATCAGCTGAGCGCGCTGAGCATTCGTGTAACAAATGAAGGGGTTGCACAAGTTAACGCAACTTCCTGAAGAATCGAACAAAACATGCTGACGGTTTGTTGACTAGTTTAATGTATGAATTGCAGTGTTATATAGTGGAAAACGTTAGGACTGCCAGAAGAAACTCATGTTACAACATCGAAGATTATCATGAGAGCAAAGGGTAAGTTGAAACAAATTTCTGTAATTTAGATGATACATGTAAATGTTTCAATGGATAAGTACATGCCATTTCGGCTATTGCAATGTTAGTCTGGTAGCGATGTATTGTTATATTTATCAAATCTCATTAGTATTCAATGAACGACAGTAATTTAGTCTTCTATAGATTGTTTCATTAATCCCCGTGAATATTATGAATACCTGCTTCCGATCATATGCCAATTATAGAATACACAAATAACAGTTAGGTAATAAGTAGAAAAGTGCCCTTGTACATAAAGTAAACGGGAATAGTGCGTGTACTTTTTATGTACAAACACCAAGCATGCTGTATTATCTGATTTGTTTACTATTATTAAATGGAGGCAAAATTTTGTAAACAGAAAGCGATTTTGGTCAAGTTGGAATGTAAGGCATTGTTTTTACCGATAAACAATGCTGTAATTGTAGTAATTAACATTGTAATAGCTTCTGAATATTTTACAGTTCTATCTTCTTTGATATATTTAGCAACCAATCCGATTATGTTAAGATGGTCGGTTTTCGAGAAAAAAAAAAGTCTCATCACGACTGACGTGACAGCCAAACAACATTCTAGTTTTATTAATCAAATCCACTAGGTTGAGAATAAGATACATTAGTAAGGTAATATTTCCGAAATAGTTTTTGTATAGGTTAAATGGAAAGCGTAGGTAGGGCCAACGAGCTTGCAGAAGGGGTGACCAGAAAACTTCTCCTATACTGTATCCAAATATACGTTGTAGTTTAAAAACTAGACAATATTTATCTCTTCGACTAGAGTTTTCAGGTTACGTCACTGTTTATGCGTGCATTTTTGTTTGTTATTCTGGTAGCTTTCAAAATAAACATGTTGCTCTCAGCAGCGAGTTTACTGGGTTCAGGGTTGCTGTTAAGTTCACGGCACATGAACAGTAAGTAGTGTAGGAGTCATTCCTGCTTAGCCTACAGCACTACTGGCATGGCAATTTACATCTCCCTCATCTTAGGTGTAGGCGAAACGGTTGATTGGGTTAGATTTTAGAGTGCCTTTCAGTAGTAAGTCTATATGAGACGTGGAATTAATTACAGCTTAACGTGGAATCCGAACCAAATGAACCTACGCCGGGAATTTAACCCTGGTCTCCCGCGACAATGGCGCGTTCATTGGCCCAACAGGAATTCCTGTTTGGCCTATTGTTCTTTCTAATCTTTCGGGAGAGGGATACCTAATGTCCTCCAACTTAGGCCTATACCCAGTGGCGTATTTACGATTTTGTTTCGGGAGGGGCTTTGCTAACTTTCGGGGGGGGCTTTGCCTGAAAATGTGAAAATTCTGCAATATATTTCGTATACTTTACTACAGTAAGTAAGATTTCGGGGGGGGGGCTTAAGCCCGGAAGCCCCCCCCTAAATACGCCACTGCCTATACCATTCACTTTACAAGTGAAAAAAAAAACAATTTACACTATTTACACTGATTCAGCAGTAGTGGATCTGACCCGGGATCGGGGGTCTAGGCCCCCAGTTTTTGGGTGAAAAAAGCAATTATTTTATATATTTTTGAAAGTTTATAGTAACTATCATAGTCTGGGTTCTGGTTATCCCCCATTTTTACGTTCTAGATCCGCCACTGCCCAACAGTACAAAGTATTATCGGTATTTACCAATAAAATATACAAACTAAAAGGAAGAAAACTAATCAAATGCACTTATAGTATAAAATTCAATATTTCCGCTACAAGAAAAATACTGATTACAAATACACAGCACAATACACAAAAGGTACGGGGGCGCAGTGATAGAGTACTCATATCTGGTTGTAATTCTGGTTATGTGAGCTTGTGGTGGACAACATCGTGTCCGTGGGTTTTCTCGGGATTCTCCCGTTTCCTTTCACGTTCTCATTCTACTAATTACTTTCATTAATTATTTTCTGTAGCCTATAAAGGATAAACGTGGGACATAAAGCAAAAATTTAATTTCATTTTCAAATAAATACACAGTTTGCATGCGTTATTTTAAATCATTGATCCATGAAAGAGTGTAATTCATAGGGCATTACTTGTAAGTATTCCATGGATACAGATGATAACGATGAAAGAAAGTATAATAAATTAAAGAACTTAAGCACAAATACAACAATAATTATTATAATATTAGGATACCAGCATATTCTAATATAAATAAAATAAAAGAGTTTGTTTGTGTGTTTGTCTGTCTGTGTGCGGCCTGGGGATCAGACGAGTGGACCGAGAGTTACCAAATTTTGGTCAGGGGTACCTTGGCCCAGGCCCCAGATCAAGACGAAGCCTTTTTTTTAAAAAAAAAAATTCGAACCAGGGGGATCTCAGGGGAGCGTTTACCGGAACCGGCTTGGGAACCAGACAAATTGACCGAGAGTTACCAAATTTTAGTCACGAATACCTTGGTCCAGGCTCCAGACCAGAGTTAAACGTTTTTGTCAAAATTCGAACCAGGGGGGTCTCAGGGGGCGTTTACCGGGACATGTAAAAGTAGTAGAAAATGACCGATATTAGTGTCAAATCCATAGTTTTAGCGGTCGCTGAAATCAATGATGACACTTCCATTAGCGATGACTTGCAAATTTAGTTACAATTGAATGCGTGCCGGGATCAGCGGGGGGGGGGGGGAGGGGCATACCGAGCCATGTAAAATATAGTCCAAAATGACCGATATTAGTATCCGATCCATAGTTTTCGCGGTCGCTGAGATCAATGGTGATACTCCCACAGGCGTTGACTTCCAAATACAACCCCCATGCAAAGCATGGGTATATTCAACTAGTTAGAAAATAAATGGAACCAGAGGTGATTTCAGAATATTTCCCTCAACAGATTTTCAACCACGAGGGATGAAACAAAGTACTCCAAAAATACTCGTACTCTGATCCAGTTTGAGCACGATTGGAGATATGGATTCGGAGAGGGATTTCATACCTCCATAAAAGAATGTCATTTCCCGGCAGTGGCGGATCTAGCCCGGGGCCGGGGAGCTTGGGCCCCCCAGTTTTTTCAGTGACAGAAGTAATTAAAACTATTATTTATACATTTTCTGAAAGTTTATAGTAAGCTTTGCCTGTTTTTGTTTATTGGAAAATTTTGGAAACATTAGATATAGTTTCCTTTGCAGTTTTTCTGTTATGTAATATGTAAACAATACTTGAGGTCCATAACGGCAATGTCTAACCTAGTCATAATAATCTGTCCGTTGGGAGAGAGTTAAATTGTAAGACCCATGAAAAATTATAAACTCATGATATACCTATTATACTCTGGCTTTTGGCTGGCTCCCCCAGTTTTTACCTTCTACGTCCGCCACTGATCTCCGGGTCACCTTTTCAAATTATCACTATGTGAAATCCAAACGTGCAAAAGGCTTGAAATTTGTATAATAATAATGTTAGGTGTGCTGTATATTTCTATTTCCTTGAAAACGCTACAAATCAACACTCAAATTTGGAATTTGCTAGTAAAATAGGAGGCAAATAGAAATAAGTTCGCTGATCAAAACTCTAAGAAGAAAACCCTGTTATTTTGGTTTTCATTGTGCTATCTACTGATGGAAAAATTCTAAGAAAAGAAACACTAGAACATTGAATATTCCTCTCCTGGAATATTAGGCGAAACAAGAATAGGTTAAACTGGAATCTTTAGGGTCAAGTGGCCCGGATAAGATACAAATAATAGGGTTTCCAGGAATTATCTTTACAATTTCAAATGTTAACAACTCTTTAATGGACCAAGATTTTTCCATTATGCACTTTGAAATGTGAAAATTCATAAAGTTTATGTACAAAGGTCATTAGTACATCTCAATATGTGCACTGTTCGTGGCCCTAAGCACATCCAGTCTGTACTCAACTTCCTGCCACGTAAGGTCTAAAATCTTGTGTGTGACAGCGGCTGTAATGCGGGTTTTTAAGTCAGGTATGTCAGTATCCGGTGTACGGTAAACACTATCCTTCACAAAAACCTACAAAAAAACAGGTGTAATGTCTAGCGACCTCGGCGGTCATGGAATGGACCAACCCGTCTAATCCATCTGTTGGGAAAGGTATCGTCTAGGTGATGACGGACTGCTACGAACCAGTGTGGTGGAGCACTATCCTGCTGGAACACAACATTGGGCTCTAAATCCTGCAACTGTAAAATGGCGAAGAGTTGGAGCATGTCGAAATAGATGACACCAGTAACCGTTGCCTCGGCGAAGAAGAAAGGCTCAATGATTCGGTTGTGGATTAGACTACACCAGACATTAATACTTGGGCTGTCTCTCTCAAGTTCCCGTGTTTCATGTGAGTATTCTGAACCCCAGATTCGTATGTTATGACGGTTTAATTTACCCGACACATAAAATGTTGCCTCATCACTAAAGCACACAGGTTTCAAAAACCCTACATCTTCATCGATACATTGTAACACGTCTGTTGCAAACTCAGTCCGTTTTGTTTTGCCTGTTGGTAACAATTCCTGCAACAACTGTACCTTATACGCATAGAGATGCTGCCGTTTGTGAAGCACCATACGTTGGACCTGGGTATTTGTAGTTGTCCAGCGGCCGAACAGATTGATTTTTCCGGACTGCTCACGAATGCTCGTACTTGCTCAACTCGTTCATCACTTGTGCTGGGTCGTCCTGTTCCTTTCTTATGCAACACAAAACCTGTTGTCATTAAGCTGGTGTGGCATGCACGGATGGTGGGTCGGGGTGGTGGCTCCCTGTGAAATTGTGTATGGAAGTTCCGTTGGACATGTGTGTCCGATTTGGCCTCTATGAACCATGCCATATTCTGCTTTGTCCTGGGGCGTCCACATGTTCACAACTCACCTAAAACGATAAAACAGATTGAAAAATTTTATGAGTTGTTCCACTCACCGCAATAAACAGAATGTAAAAATATTTTTTTTCATTACAAAGCTATTAACGTTTGAAATTGTTAACCTGATAGAGCCTGAATTTTTTTGAGTGCAGTTTTCTGTTAATTTGTACTTGAATATGTTAATTGGGCTTCATACATCACAAAAATACCATTGCATCTGAGAAAATAATTTTTGGGGTCCATATATATGTTGTGTCCATATGGTCACGCTAGGCCTTCGTGATATATAAATGGAATAAATAACATCACATTACGGTTCTAAAGCTATATTTTCCTGAATTTTCTTTCATACAAACTTATTCTCATTATCGTGGGAAAATGACAACAATAGTGTGTTTAATACTTCTTAGTGTGGAAATTGAAAAAACAAGGAACACAAAGGCCAACATCACATTTTACACATGCTGTACGTCTCACTGATGAACAATTTTCTCCAGCACATCTTCTTCTTTTATTGCCAATAACAAGAATAACTAAGTGATCAATACCACCAAATCTTACTGAATCTTGTATTCTGTTTCCAGAGAAACTCAGTCTGGATACAACTGGACGTCCAGCACCTCTTGGAGACGAACCAAATGCAAGTACATAGTATTGAGCAATTTATCTTCAAAATTCTAGTTGATTCAAAGTTGAACCAGCATTGAGAGATATCTGCCATGCATTGTGAATTGATACATCTAACAGCCAAGTGAAGATTGACCACCACCATTTCTTTTCCTAATACTAATTCTGTAGTCATTTATGTTCCTATCCATTCGATCTGTGCCCCCTCCATAAACGTATTGTATTCTCCGATCAATCGTGGACGATTCCATGAACTGTGAATGCGGCTGTGACTACTGAATTGTCATGCCATCTTGCATTCTTTGGGACCCCTGTTTTCACGTATAGTACCAGTTCCAGTATATCCATTAGACTTTAGGTGTAACAGAAGTGGCATGCTTGTAAAAAGATTGTCGAAATAGAAACTGAATGGTAATTTTTTAACGTCATTTGGGAAATCATCTATCATATATAGCAGAGGAGCGGATGCTTCTTCCAAATTTTCGTTCATATTCTGCAATGCATTACAGAATTTTGTCTTGGTACACATCAAAGTTGATTAGGTATCCATTTGGGCTATTCAGGCACCAAACCTTATACCCGAAACGCACAAGTTTCCCTTTTATAAACTGTTTACAACCATGTCTGCCATAGTATGCTATCATTGCTTCGTCAAAATTTAACGCCTGCGTTGGAACAAAATGTTTCATACAATTACTTTTCAATTTATTCATTAGTGAGCGTAGTTTCCAAACTTTACTGATTCACACAGTTTGTTGTTGTCCGCAAAATGCAAATATCTCATTATCTGAATAAACCTATCCCTTCTAATTGCATTGTATACCATTAAACTTCTCATATCAGTCCCAGAATCCCAATAGTATCTTTTGCGCGGAAGTGTATTAACACAAACACAAACATACCCTGACACAAACAAAACACCCAAAAATAATTTCAAATATTCTTTAGAGACATTCGGATCTGACATGTTTTTAAACAGAGCATATTTCAGGATTTCACATATAGCTAAATAGAATATATCTTCATCAATGAAAAGTTCAAAAAGTGCAACAGTCCCTATATTTGGAATAATCTCCCTCGGGAAATTAAGGCAGCGAATTGTTGATATCGTTTTGTATCCAGTTTCTCCTGTTATACACTGATTCCGCTCCCGTTTCTTTGAAATATTACTTTCCTCCTTCTCTATGTTTTCACTCCCTTGTTCCAGATTCTTTCCCTCTTTCTCCCCAACAGTCCCTTCCAAACGCATGTAGCTGGAGAATACTACTTCTGCCAAAGCATTGAGTTGTCTCCCGCTTAGGTTGTCTATCAAACCGCCAACATCGTCTGCCGAATCCTCGTCAGATAAAACATTTGATTATGGAGGCTCAATAAATATACACACTATTTCTTAATGGCCAATTTCATCTGGTTTCTGAAGTTCTTCCAATACTCCATGCACTGTTAAGTAACTGGAAATGCGAAGGAACAGTCTCTCTTAGGACGGAAAAAATAAGATTTACCAAGCCTTAATGCTACTACGAAAGCCTAGCGTGACCATGTGGTAACATGAATGATACATGGCTCTGCACAACGTACATGTTTGTTTCTTAACCCAATACAGTATTTACCTCAACACCTCACTTCTTTCTGAATCAAAACACACAATAATTGGGAATATGTTAACAACAATGTACAGATCAAATAAATTCTTATCTTGTACTATGTCACATTGTTGCAACTCTAGAAGCAGAAAGATTTTCAGATGCATGTAACTCCACACTAAACCAAGAAATCTCAAGAATGATACTAAAATCGTGTCAAACACATCATTAGCTGACAGTTGGCAACGCTATATGTGAGTCTTTGTCAAACTAACCAGAGGAAAACAATAAAAAAGTCGTCGCGCGAAATGTGACCGTATGGTAACGCAAGGATAAACCAGGTTAAGATAATTTCTGGACACCCTGTATTATAAATAGCCGGCAGGGCTGTAGGTGAAATAAGGTGTATGTAATGAACCACATTTCTTTCTTCGTCTTCCTTTTATTCTGTGCCTGCTACGAAATGTCCCATTTTTTGTTCTGATGGAAAGTTAGCAACGCTATTCAATGATTGAGGCCACGGCAGCTGAAAGGTACAGTCCTCACCTCTGGTGCGCGGAATCCCTGGTTGAATCCTAGCTTCCGCCATGTGGATTTTCTGCTCGAGAAACACCATGTACGTGGGTTTTTGGGAGTTCTTTCGTTTCCTCCCCTTTCTTCATTGCACTATTTCGTTCATTATCATACTCATCAGTCTCTCGTAGTCTTGGAGCATAACCGCAGGACGTTAATCTAACTAACTGTATGGAGTTTCAATGCCGCGTTCAGAAGTGCTAATTACCCCCGCCCTCCATTTCAAAATATGTTAATTTTCGTTAGGAACGTTCGATTTTGGTGTAATATATCGTACATTTTTTGTGAGGTTTCCCAATCCTCCTCCTTCCAGGGTGTCAGAATCAGTAAAGAATAAAGTAGTAGATTTATCCTCTTCATATCCCAGCCCCCCCTTTTTTTTTTTTTTTTTTTTTTTTAGCATATCACGATATATATTCTAAAATTCATTCGATTTTGAAGACCACTAACTACTACGTTTTCACTTTAAGTCGTAATATAATAACTCTGTCATCAACAAATTCTATAAGGGTAACCAAGAAAGTTCTGTCGCTTTTTGTGGAGGTCTGTGTTCAATTGGCCCTCACATCGTGAGTTGAATGCGGATGGAGATAAGGCTAAGATCAGTTGTTGTGTGGGTATATCCAACATACTACCTGATTGTGGCAGTTCGGGCACACTATGAACTTGCTTAAGGACAGAGTGAACATGAGACAACCACAGAGTGCCAGAAGGGCGTGTATGCTGTACGAGTTCAAACTGGGAACAAACGCCGCTGCAGGGGGCGGAAGATATGCCAGGGTGTCCTGACTATGCGGACAGTGCAGCGGGGGTTTAACAAGTTTAAGGACGGTGACGAAACACTCGAAGACACACCAGATGCTGGAAGACATACACATGCACAAAATGCAGATCTTCAGGCAGCAATTGAGGCCAACAGTGGCCAGATATATGAAGAACTAGCACTACAATTCAGTGTGACTGGAGAGAACTGGCACTACAATTCAGTGTGACTGGAGAGAATTGGCACTACAATTCAGTGTGACTGGAGAGAACTGGCACTACAATTCAGTGTGACTGGAGAGAACTGGCACTACAATTCAGTGTGACTGGAGAGAACTGGCACTACAATTCAGTGTGACTGGAGAAACCATTTGGCAGCACCTCCATCAAGGAAAGCAACAAGTTGGGTCGATGGGTCCCACATGATTTGACTCCAGGCCAGAAGGCAACACGAGCAGATGCTTGTGTTTCTTTGCTGTCTCGTCTGAGGAAAGAGCCATTTTGGACAGGGCGTTGACATGTTACGAGAAGCGGTTTATGTACGGAGCTCCACGGCGCCGTCATTGGTTAGCATCCCATGAACCAGTTCCAAAACAGCCAAAACAAGAAAAAGATTCTTCTGTAGGTTGGGTCGACTGCTCGCGACATCGTGCATCTTGAACTGCTACCAGCTGGTCAGAGCATCAATGGAACTGGGTACTGTCAGCAGTCAAGCTGTGTTCAAGAAAAACTCAAAACTCTGGAGCCAGCACTTCTTAATCGCAAAGGGGTCCTCCTGTTACAGGACAACGCTAAGCCCCATGTGGCTCGGATGACCCGGGGTGGGAAACACTATTACATCCGCCATATTCCCCGGACATTGTACCGTCTAGTTATCACCACCATTCCTTGGACAATCATCTTACAGGACGCCAGTTCAAATCCCTAGTAAAGATGCAAAATGCACTTGAAACCTTCGCTTCACGGCCCACCAAGTTCTATCGGAATGGAATCCATGGCCTTCCAGAACGTTAGCAGAAGGTCATCGATGCTGTTGGGGACTATTTTTGATCTTTCAGGTACGTCTTAGGTGACATATCTGTGTTCGAAGGTGGTGACTGAAAAAGCGACAGAACTTTCTTGGTTATCTTTATACTTTCATTACTTTCTATTTAAGCAGTTACCAAGAATAATTCCTAGATCGCTCTTTTCATGGCCTGAGTGAAACATGTCCTTCTCATTTAACTATGTCATCTATATTCTCAACTCCCCCTACCTTCTTATCTAACTTCACAAACTCCTACTAAGTCTACATTATTTTGTTTCATGTCCATGAAATATCGCGAATACTTCTTGAGACTTCACAGTCATTTTACTACTTGGATTTAAAATCAGTTAATTGAGAGTGAAAGAGTGACCCCCACAGATTAAAAAAAAGAAAAAAAAAGTTCTATTGTAGCTTTCGCAATTCCGAGGGAGGATCAGAAATTAAGTTTACAAGACCGATATTTCTGAAGTTTTGTCTGTTTTAGAGGAATGAGAAGAGTGCGGTAATTTTAAGACTTGGAGTTACAAACTGTGCAGGTTTCAGACACACGTCACGTACGGTGCTAGTTGTATGTAAACAACAAATGGTGACTCGGTTGAAAAACTGGTCTCACGAAGAAGTCCGCTCAGTTATTCGATTTCTTCGGGCGAAACATGTAACTGCGGCTGAAATTCATCCGCAGATGATAGAGATTTACGGGGAGATTGTAATGTCTCGTCAACATGTCTCAGAATGGTGTCGGAAGTTTGCGGTTGGTAGAAAAAGCGTCACTGAAAGACCACCACGCTGTTGAAGCAGTTTCGCTGGGAGATCATCGACTCTACAGCCTGGATCTCACTCCGTGCGACTTTCACCTGTTTCTGCACTTGTAGGAGCACTAGCAGGCCGTCGCTTCCTTCAGACGAGGAGGTGAAACACTACGTGACAACGTGGCTGAGCCATAGGTGACCATTTTGCACTGGGTTCGCGCCTACTCGGAATCGCTATCTCTTCCGTCAATTGGGCTCCCGCTCAGTCTGGCTTGCGCTCACGTGTTTCATTAGTCCTCGGGCTCGCTCAATGATTGAGCCCTAGCCCATTGGAACGCGAGTGGTAGGTTACGCGTCGGACTCGCGAATTTGAATACCTATGAAATGGGGTGATTAATGGCGTTCTCCACCGTCCAATTTCCATCCCTGATACAGTTGTTAAAATTAATCAGAAGTTTCTAACATTTCCTATTTTTGCGAGAGCCCAAACTAATATCTGAATAGATTTTTGTTAAAATAGTGTCAATAAAGTTGCTTCAATCTTCCTTTTCAATTCTACACACGGAATGCGTTTCTTATCTTTTCGTCTCTGAAGCAAATGAGTCCAATCTTCCTTTTCAATTCTACACACGGAATGCGTTTCTTATCTTTTCGTCTCTGAAGCAAATGAGTCCAATCTTCCTTTTCAATTCTACACACGGAATGCGTTTCTTATCTTTTCGTCTCTGAAGCAAATGAGTCCACGTGAGCGGGAAGCGAGGCTCAGGCTCGCGCTCGCTTTTCTTAACTGAGCTCGCACTCACTCCAGCTCGCGATCCCTTTTCTCAACTGTGCTCGCGCTCACTCTGGCTCGTACTCACTTCTCTCGAATGGGCTCGCGCTCACTCCGACTCACACTCGATTATTTCATTAAGGTTCGGGCTCACTCGTTCTCGCGTTGGACACCTATAGCTTGAACACGCAAGGACAAGATTTTTACCAGGAGGGACTTCAAACTCATCCCACAATTTGACAGTACCTGAACCGATATAGGAATTATGTCGAAAGATAACCTGCTGTGTGTACTATCTGTTGGCTGTATTAGTTGTATGAAATAATATATACACACACATTTCACTGCAGGCTTTGTTACTTTATTTTTAGATACCCCTCGTATTATTCGATTTTAACATTGAGGTGTTTACATAATATCCACTCTTGTGGTCGAAGTCAATCAATATCAGGACTCATTGAACGATCTTCCCCCAAGATTGAAATAAAAATTATATAATAACTTTCATTAAAAAATACGATTTTGTTGAATGTGGTCTTTTTTCAAAAACAATTTCCAGTCGTCTTCACTGCTTTCAAAGAGTTTAAATGGATCAATAGTAAGGAAACACATTCTTCCTAGTTTTATATAAAATATTTTTTCTTTATAATTTCTATAGAATATATATTTATATTTTCTATTCTATTCTACTATATTCTAAATCTATCTAATTATATTTTTAATAAGATATATTTCAATAAAAAGTTGTGTGTTTTTTCGAACATTAGAGATTTACTTCTTTCGTTTGGGGTTGAAATTAGTTAGAGGGAGGACAATGCACAGCATCATTAATTACCATCATCGGCGTATTCTTTAGTCTCGCCGTGAGACGTTAAACTAATATGAAAGATTCAGAGGGGTTGAAGATTGTAGCAGAAGGAAACTTATAGCCGTCCTGGCCCCCCGGCACCTGCGGACCTGATTTATTGTAATACGAATTTCATCTAACATTCAGCAAATTGCCCTGCATATGGCATTCTCAGAGGCTATAGGGAAAAGTGTGTTACCAGAAATTTAATGTGTTCTTTTACAACAACATTTGAACAGAATGATAATTGTTTTCTTTCGATATGAGCCGTTCACTTGTCACAGATTTAATTTCATTCACTGAACAGTATGAATCACAAATCACAGCCTACACGAAGATTTTTTAAAAATAAATTTATGCGTAATTACAACTGTCCTTAGCCTTTTTCGTATAGTTGCTAAGTGACATGGCAATATTAATTCACATATTTGAGTGAAAATGATACAGTCAAGAAATAAAGTGGGTTATTTGCGATTCGAGATTTGGCTAGTTGACATCCTTGACAACGATTCCTGAATGACATGGGTGGAACAAGTTTTTAACATTCTGCTCGAGTGAGTGAGTTGCTTTGCATAAACAATCACTTTTGAGTAGACGTTAATGGATATTTCCTCGCATTTACACAGGATTTGTATACTAGTAAAAAGACTTTTTAATGTCACCATTTTGTGTGGAAGATTTGATAACATCTTTTTATTCTTGTCTGTCGTTGTTGTGGTTTTATTGGTTCTTGGAAGATTCCACCACACACACTCATACACGTGTTGTGAAGTCATATACCTAAAGGAACTGTGCCGGGAATGCAAATTAACATAAATTCTGTTCAATTCTCGGTGACTATTATTTTGATTCGTTTCTGTTCTTTTTAAGAGCTCCATAAAGATTCGTCACTTCATTAACCCAACTGCCGATTGCCTATCTACAGAAGTAATTTAACATTATTGTTAGATTTATATACAGGGTGTTAATGAACTATACGGAAAGAGGTAATTCCTCAAATAAAAAAAATAAAAAAAACGTTCTATGGACGTGTAGACAAAAGTGTATAATTTCAGGGCCAAGGGACATTCAAAGCATTGAAAAACTACATTGTAGCACACGTTACTTCAAACCCGATCCTAGTAGCGAGAAAGTTTTCGGTCAGTTTCGCGTGCTTGGCTTTTGGCTTTCAACGCTTGCTTTCTCGCAATCTGCCTTTTGTTGTACTCGCAAGCAATACTTTAGATCCTTCGCAGAGCGTCAGAACATCACTGGCCGTTCATTGGCTGTTTACTTGTCGTCACCGTAAAACGTTTGCGTCAAGCTTGAATGGAACACTAAATGCAAGTTGCCCTTATGTAAGTAACTTCTCTAGAATCCAGCTTGCGGTATGCTTGCACGCTTTCCAAACAAGCCGGGTGCAAGCTTGCTGACTTCCGATGCAAGCTTACAGCAAGCGGTTTGCAAGCTGTCTCTGCTACTAAGGGAGAAACCGTGGAGTGGCAATCCATATTAGCGTAAAGGAAGAGAAACAAATGTCATTCAAAAATGCATATTTCATCAATGTGCAATGGATGCGCAAGGAATTCCGTACAAGACTTAACTTCCAGACACACTCGTTAGTCATAACATACTGAGACTTAACCGAGATGAAACCAAGACCGAAAAAGACACTTATATTTCGAGACGAGACCAACTTCAGTCTCGATCTCATCTCGAATATTAACATAAATTACTTAAACTATATTTTTAAAACTCTTCTTCATTGAGTGAAATATTTTGAGGTGATTTGCGAGTTAATTCCTCGCCCAATTGTACTAGATAAAATTCATAGATTGAAGATGATAGAAGAATTTTAAAGGTACAATTAATGTTTAATTTTAATTTCCAACAGAAATGGCATGTATTTGATCCATAAATTGACATCCTATTGTTAAACTTTAACAAATTGCTTTTGCTTTTGTAAGTCGTGCATTGTGTAGTTACTTAAAACATTTTCAATGAAAACGAAAGTGTATATCGTATCGTATCATTTTGTTTAAACTTAGTATTCTAGAATTAAAAATCTAATGTTTAAAGATTGTAATGATATAGTTCATAGTCATCTGTAATTCTAGAGCTGGCAAAATGGCGTCATTATACAGGATAATCTGTACGGAGTGAACATATTTTATATTGAAAACCAAAATTTACTGCTTCATGATTTTTAAAATTATGTAATTCTTACATAGCATCTGTCCAGAAAGTTCAGTGAATGACGTCCTACTGCTCACAGTCTTAAGGGTGCAGACTACTAAATATTTTTGAAAAACTAATAATTTTTCTTTTACCCGTTTTTCGTAAGTTGAAAGAGGTAATAAAATGTAACTTACCACAATAATAGATAATGTTATTCTACACCTAAAAATACGAATCGGAAGAATTTTCAGTGTTGCCATCCATAGAAATTAATGTGACCAGAATTTGAATTACTCAAATATCTTAGAAAAATGAAATCAACGGTAATTGATGACTTATCATGCTGTCTATGTTCCTTGTTTACTACTTTTTAAATAATGTTTCTATTTATTTTGTAATAACTTATTTATTTTGAAATAATTTATGTAAGCTTTATAAAATAAATAGAAATATTATTTAAAAAATAGTAAACAAGGAACATAGATAGCATGATAAGTCGTCAATTACCGTTGAGTTCATTTTTCTAGTCGCTGCCTTAACCTAGATTTTTGAGTAATTCAAATTCTGGTCACACTGTAATTTCTATGGATGGCAACACTGAAATTTCTTCCAATTCGTATTTTCGGGTGTAGAATAGCATTATCTATTATTGTGATAAGTTACATTTTATTACCTCTTTGCACTTACGAAAAACGGGCAAAAGAAAAAGTATTAGTTTTTCAAAAATATGTAGTAGTCTGGCGCGCCGGATAGGTCAAAGACGATGTCTAAACAAGTTCACTGGCGGTAGCGTTGCAAGTATGTATCGTGAGTAAACATCTTATTGTAGAGAAAAGGTGTAGTGCGCGCGGTCAAAACCAAAAATGGATGCCAAAATGGAGCAGCGAACGAATATGCTGTTCTGTTTTAAATTTGGAGAATCAGCGAAAGAGCCTCATGAAATGCTGACAACAGTTTACGATGAACATGCTGTCACCTTGAAGTGTGTGTATGAGTAGTTCAAACGTTTCTGAGAAGGACTGAACACCCACCCGTTACCCGAACTGGCCGGCTTGCAACTGCATCACCCCGAATAACGTAAGAAAATGAAGTAATTTTTACCCCAGGATCATGTGACAGTGTAAATGATAGTAGAGAAAGTGGGAATTGGTCGTGAGACGGCCCACCTCATAGTGACCGAGGATTTGAGTAAACGCAAGCTTTGCTCCCGACTCGTCCCCACACTTTGACCGGAACAAACGCAACTTCGATTTGACGAATGTGGAGACCCCAACGACAAATGCGGATTGAAAACCAAATTTCCTGAAAACTGTCGTCACGGGCGATCAAATTTAATGCCTCTGGTACGACCCCGAAGGCAAGCGTCAAAGTATGCAGTGGGGGTTTAGGGTCGCAGAAAAGCAAGAAGGTGCGAAGTGAGAGATCCCGCATCAAGACAATACTCGTGGTGTTCTTCGACTCTGATGGTTTCATCCATAAATAATTCGTCCCTGGAGTGATTACGTTAAATGCCGCTATGTACGTAGAAATACTAAAACGCCTGCTGCAACAGACCAAGCAAGTACACTCACAATTAAAGGGGATAAATGGATGAATTGAGTTGTGAAATGATACTCAGTGCGTTTGATAGAGGATGTGAAAATATGTATATGTGCAAAGTTATAGCGGCTGAGCGCCATAAGAAACGGAGGGGGAGGGGGTCAAAGTTGGTGGGAGAAGGGCTATGCTATTTTATTGAAATACATCAAATAAACTGTTGAAAATGAAATGAAATGAAATCTTTAATTTTACGTCCTACGATTATGCCGGTTAGGCTAAAGGAGACGGTGATGATCTGTGATGAATGAAGTGGTGGAATGAAGAAAGTGGGGGAAACGGGAGAACTCCAAGGAAACCCACGCACACGGTGTTTGTCCACCACAAAGTTCACTTGGCGGGGGCTGGGATTGAACCCGGGAACCCAAGCACCAGAGGTGAACGCTCTACCACTGAGCCACCGCGACCCCCAAAATAAACTGTTGAATCGTGAAAATAGTGAAAGATAGACAACACAAATGGTGGTAGTTTCACATATTGGCAAAAGAAGAATGGGCAGAGTAGATCACGAACTTCCGCCGCCATTTTGAAATCTGTGATTTTTTTAAAAATAGAAAGGTAGTCATATGATATATCAATTAGGGCCAGCATGTTCTCAAAAAATCAGTTATGAACTTTAGTGATCGTTATCTGCACTTATTTGGAAGATTTAGGATCATCTTTATAGTTATTTACGAAAATGTAGGAGACTGATATTCGTATGTTGAAAGTTTGGATTATCATGAAAACACATGTACCCGTAAATTAAACATAATGATCCTAAATCTTCCAAATAAGTGCAGATAACGATCACTAAAGTTCATAATTGACTTTTTAAGAATATATTGATCCCCAATTGATATATCACATGACTACCTTTCTATTTCAAAAATATCACAGATTTGAAGATGGCGGCGGAGGTTCGTGATCTACTCTGCCCATTCTTCTTTTGCCAATATGTGAAACTACCACCATTTGTGTTGTCTATCTTTCACTACTTTCACGATTCAACAGTTTATTTGATGTATTTCAACAAAATAGCATAGCCCTTCTCCCACCAACTTTAACCCCCTCCCCCTCCGTTTCTTATTGCGCTCAGCCGCTATAACTTTGCACATATACATATTTTCACATCCTCTATCAAGTGCACTAAGTCTCATCCCGCAAACTCGATTCATCCATTTGGACCCTTTACTAGTCAGTGCGCCAAGCAAGGCGACTGGACCTTGCTCCACGACAATGCCGGCTACACACTACTGCCTTTCTGGTGCAACAGTTTCTGGCCAACAGGGGGTTATGTCACTCAATTACCCACCGTACTTCGCAGATTTGTGTACCCCGAAAGTTTTCTTGTTCCTCAAATCCAAATCAGCCCTGAATGGCCGAAGATTTTCGGACATCCAACGTAATGTTAGGACACAGCTGAAGGCCATCCCTAAAGACAAGTGCGCCAGGACTTCCCAAGACTTGTACCACCGTTCTCAGAAGTGCATTATTATCAACAGAGATTATTTCAAAGGACAATAACTGCTATCCGGCAAGACAGTAGTCCATATTCGAAATATAGACACATTCACCAAACTTTCTGGACAGACGTTGTATTGAACCAGTATTAACCGGTACATATTCAACGCGAAAACAGGAATTTATTGTTAGTCTGAAAACGTGGAATAATATTGTAAAAGAGCACATAACTCGATAGAAATTAATACGGAAAAGCAGAATATATAAGACAATAATTTATTCAATATGTGGGGTCACTTTTTTGTTAGTCTTGCTTCAGCTGACAATAAAACGTAGACATTGCTGAAGGCCAGTAACAAATATCAATGGAAATAAAATTTTGCGTTGTGTCAACAAGCCAATTCTGCTTAACATGAAGAATGATAAGATCTGCTTCGTGGATCGTTCTTTATGTCCTTGCCCTACGAACAACACGCAAAAGTTGTTGGAAGTTAGACGCTTATTCTCAGAGCAATCGCAGTGCTGTTACTAAACCTTCAGGGAGGAATCTAATCATTCACAATTGATTTTGTTCGTATTTGTGAACAATTACAAATTATTAGATTCGTCACTGAAGGGTTGGTGACAGCGCACTGCGATTTTATTGGCTGACGTCATACGCCAATTCGAGTGACGCGGAGTATAGTTACTAAAAGCCACTATAGAACTTCTATCAACCCAAAGATCACATTTCCGCAGTTTATACTTTCGCGTTTCGTAAAACAGACTGGAGACACGGGAAAGAGACTCGAATCAGAAATGAACCAGGACACCAAAAGAAGAAAACTTCAGCCTCAAACTTCAAAGAACAGAAAAAAAAATCTGGTGAACTCCTTGAACCAGCGTCATAGGAGTTCCTGGACGCAGTGAATAGTAGGATGCCAGGCAATAATTTGTAAATTCCACATCAAAAACTACCGTAAGTCGGGTGAATAATAATCTTAATTTCCATTTGTAACCATATTACTGCATTTTATATCTATACTTCGTTATATATGAATTTTATTGAATCCGTTCTCCTTGATTAGCCATCCACGTGCATGAGAATCCGCCAACATAGATAGTCTATCCAGTTTTAAATCAATCTTCCTTTCTCTGGAGAGAAAGACTGAGATGATTACACTCTGTAAAGAAAAAATAGCGACACTTGCTCTAATATGGTTTTCTCAACATACTTTAATCAATATGAATTTTTACATGAATTCCTGATAACATTACAAGTCATATTCCTAATGAGCAGTTCATTCTTTATACTTGCGCCAGAGTTTCAGGCTTTTGACATGAATTTAGTTAATTTATATGCATATATAAGTAGCTATGTGTGTTTTGAGCAAAATCGTTTGTAGGAAGAGTAATTCATAAAACTGAAAAAGATCAACAACAATAGCAGAAAACAAGAAATGGAATTTCTTTAGGGTAAGACATATTGTGTGCAAACATCGAGAAGTACGATACACCAAACTAGTATTTTGTATGTGCACCATGGGCTTCCCGCATTGGTAACAAAGCTATTGCAAAATGCAACCTCGATATCACGGAATAACACCCGGATTATCTGTTCCTTGAATTCCATTCTATTTGAGATAGTTGTCTATTGAAATTTCTACTCATATTGATCCACAAATTTTCAACTGGATTCATGTCGGGTGGGTTTGTAGGCCACACGAGTCTCTAAATAGTCATATTCTTGAACCACGTATTAACAATTTTGGCTCGGTGACATGAAGCATTATCGTCCTGGGAAAGGAAGTAGTCCATATCTTCTTCAGAAAAGTCATATTTAGCTGTTGTAAGAACTTTACGTGCCAGAATTTGAAGATATTTTCGTGCATCAAACGATCCTTCACATGTATCCGTCGTTCTGACGTCTTTAACGGTGAACCATGCCCATTTCATCACTCAGTAACTGAATATTTGAATCTCTTAAACAAAATCATTGTCAAGTTCCTTGCTTGTTCGTATCCACAACTTCACACCACTATCGTTTCCCACTATTCTAAACTTCTTATCAATGAAGAAAACGACATGCTTTCAGTTGTCATAAGTCCAAGTTGCATATCGACTCACAAAACTACATGTTGAAGTCCTCTGTGTTTTGTCAGTTTCGACTTTCTACGCGGTTTTTTCTTTGTAATATCCTCTTCATACAGTCAAGACAATACAGTTGTACAAGTAACTGCAGTTCCAAGATCATGTCAAACTACAAAAGCGATTTTTGGGGAAATCACTCATTAAATCTCCAGTGCTATTGATTTCATTTAGCAATCTGCTCTGGGTGATGCTTTCTTTTTTCTTTCACACTGTTGACGAAGGGACGATTTGTTATGCTGTTTGCACTTGTGAATTACTCTTCCTGCCGTAGAATGATGGATTTTCAGAATTCCATCTATTCCTTTAGAGATTTGCCACAACTCACATTTCTTACCCATCTTATTTGTTTACAGTCCACATGTAGCAACAATATCACACACAAACAACACTGCACAACAAAAATTTTGCCACTTGACACACTGTCCAAACAATGAGAAAGCAAAGAACAATCATAAAATGCTATTTACCTCAGCCTACACATTACAAATGCAATGCAGAATTCTTACTACAATAATTTACGAGACGCACTCAGTGCCATCTATCGAAAATACTACTGATACACAAACAATTGACAAGCGATGTCCTACACCACAGGTGTCACAGATAACGCAAATGAACTATCCCACTCTTCATTTCCTTCTATTCCTCTTCTAACGGGCTGCAACTATGGTTTTCTGTGTAAGTTAGTTTGAGAATTGAGGTGTCGCTATTTTTTCTTTACAGAGTGTATTCTGTGTGCTTTCGTTGTTTTGACAACACGAAGTATCACAACAATATCATATTTAAGAAAATTTGCAGTTCAATATTCGTACTTCTTTGTGAACTTTCTGTTAATATTGGGGCCGCGGTGGCTCAGTGGTAGAGCGTTCACCTCTGGTGCTTGGGGTCCCGGGTTCGATCCCAGCCCCCGCCAAGTGAACTTTGTGCTGGACAAACACCGTGTGCGTGGGTTTTCTCGGGGTTCTCCCGTTTCCTCCCACTTTCTTCATTCCACCATTTTCATTCATTACTCATCATCACCGTCTCCTTTAGCCTAACCGGCATAAGCGTGGGACGTAAAACTCAAAGATTTCATTTCATTTTCTTTCTGTTAATATTATTTTATAAAGATTGGAAACACTTGTAAATCATAGTTGATAGATTTTTTAAAAAAAATTATATTCTTTTCTCGGCATTGAGGCTATAGGACAACACCTATAGCTTCACTGTAGTGTATTCGATGCTTTCCCATCGGGAATCGAACCCAAAATGTCGTACACCAAAGGCACACTTGCTTTCCACTAGACCAACGAGAAGGACGTTTGTAAATTGTAGTCTTACAGGGTGTCTATTGGTCCCGAAAGTTATGAAAAAGTCACCAAATTAGAAAACGATCATGAATGTCAAGAAAAAGTCACGAAAATTAGCTTTTGAGTCACGATTTTTTTAACTGTACAAATATAAGTATAAACTGGAAAATTCTGTTCTAAACCTATATAACGTCAAAATTCACCACCAAAAACGTATGTGGTCAGCTTTAGACGCTATAAATCGCAATCACAGCATGGTTCTATCACATGCATGAAAATTCGGCCCAGTTCGCATCCATATTCGCTCTTGAGAATGTCACTATAGTTTGGGAAAGAAAAGGTTAGGAAGAAGTCACGAAATTTCATTTTGGAATTTTAATAGACACCCTGTAAAAGCTTCAAGGTATTTTGTAAAAGGTTCATCTTAATAGATGGGATACAGACTGTGGGTAAATAGGATATATATTTTCTTTGCCTTTATCCTGTTTACAGATTTTGAAAAGGTGTTCCGAAAGTAGCGACTATTCATAGATAATGCCCACTCAAGATCATGACTTTAATGTTTGATAAAATGTCAGTCTTAAGATGAAGTGTCTTATTCATAAACATGTTTTGCGAATTCCTTAGCGAAAATGCAGCTTGGTCAACATGGAATTCCTGTATTGTATGAATTAGCAAGGTAGGAAGTTTGTCTTGAGAAATGTTTATGAATAAGGTCAAAATGTCATTTTCATCAAGACCTTCTAACTAAAGGATTAAATCTCAAAATCTTGCATGAGTAGGAGTTTGAAGCAGCAATTCACATCTCGAGGAAAATTTTCATTGAGATGCGTCTATTACATACGGCCCTTGGTTCTCTTCCCTCTAACATTCATTTCTAAAATTTATAGGAATTCTTTTCGGTTAATGATTCTTTCTTTTATCATACGCATTAATACGTTCTACTTATCTTTCCTATTATGCATGTTCTTCTATAACAGCCAGTACTAGTGTCTTGTATTGTGAAAATCATTTTTTGAAAATAAAAATTTTTAATTTATATTTAGTAGTGTCCATTCTTCGCATGGGGAAAATATATTTATGTAAAATATTTGAACTCCCTTCTCCTTTGGATACGCATTTCAATAAAAGATTTAATGATAAAATCCCCATAAAATACTTTATTTTAGGGGTAATTTTTGAATCTCTCTATTCCCTTAGGATGTCTCCTTCAGTCCAAGTCTCGTGATAGCTATGTTCCGTAATCCAATTGATGTGATCACGAGCACCATTCAACGTCCATTTCAATGTGGCGAAAAATTATAGAAACTTTCCCCGTGGAATTTCCGAGTTACGTGATCATTCGAGACAGAAACTAATGTCTTTAATGAACTTATGTATTCCTGACAAATGATGTCGCGATGCTGATTTACTTTACCTATATAAGGTTATCAATGGTAAAATTGATTCTAAATTTTTACTATCGCGGATTAACTTTCAAAACTTTAGAGCTGAATTGAAGACGAATTAGTCCCAGAAGCGACAGTCCTATTAGAGACAGGAACTGTTATCTGTCCTATGAGCGACCGATTCATTTACATTGAGATAATGGAAGATGATATGAATCCACCTCGTAAAATATGTTTGCCTCTGGCGTTATTAGCTCCCGAACAACCTTGGTATGAGATATGTACGTGCCAGTGATACTGTTCGTCAAATATATTTTTCCTCTACTGTGAGTGCAAATAAAACGTATTTTAATTTTGAGTTAGATTTGACATAAAACATATAAAATAACGAGACAGCAAGGATATTTCCATGAAAAGTATATTCCTATGTAATTATTGAAAATCCAGTTGTAATATCCCCTTTCTTCAAAACCTCTGTTTTCTGTATTTAATTTGATTCAAATCTAATCACACGCAGCACAGTAATATATTTTATTTTGAAAAAGCTTAAAGGTGTAACAGTTTCGTCAACTATCTACTTTTTAGATTTCCTAAGACTCTATGAATAAAATAATAAAAAAAAATGACAATGATAAAAAACAGCTTTTGAGATCCCTTATATCTGTTGGCTATTCTCAACCAATCCCACCAAGTACAATGCAGTTCACTCTAAACAATCCAAAAGGTAAACAAACTCTTTAAACTACCTTCCCCCCTATTGTAAGCTACTAAAACGTAAACTAATTGCTTAATTTGCCTTCCTCCCTTGTTTTGATTTATACATAAAAAGCTTGTTGTATAGCAATCTGAAATAATCCCTTATAACTAGACGAACTGTTAAGTCCTGCGAGAGATTTGTAACTTGTGTAATAATTTCTTCGAATACACCGTGTTTTTAGATTTCTTGGATATCCTCAAATGGTAAACACGTTTTTTCCATAGGCGCCCGACGGGAAGGCAGCCACCCCCCTGGCTCACAAAAATGTATACGTAATATAGCAAGCCACGTATATTAAATACCAGATATACCAGACGTGATAGAGCAACCATGGAGATGCCCTTCTTTTGAAAATTTTCTTCGGGCGCCCCTAACTCTTTCTGATTTCTTTCTTATGCTATAAACATATTCAATCTAAACTTATGCTCCGTATCATTTTAACATGAAATTTTTAATTATATTAGAATCATAGACGAAGGCAGAGCTACTCTAAATGTATTTAGTTAGTTTTCCCCTTGATAGAGTCAATGTATTCATAGAAATTAATTCAAAAATATAATATTAGGAAACACGTATAAAAGATTGTTAATGTAATGAGAGCATTCTCACGTATTAAATTCAGGTAGAGCGAAATTTTTCATAGTACATTTTGTTAGGTTCTAAATCACATTAGCATGAAACAAGTTGAAGAAGGGAGAACCTTATCTTCTTCCATTATCTTAGAATGAACGAATCGGTGACTCATAGAGCAGTTAACAGATCGAATCGGTCGCTCATAGGACAGTTAACAGTTCCTGTCGCTAATAGGAATGTCGCAAGTGGGAAGACACCTTGAAGACAATATTGTAAATTGAGAAAATTGAGAGATGATCCTTGTTTCTTTTGTATTTGTTTTTTTCTTCTTTTTGGTTTTTATCTTGGTTTTTTAAAAATATTTTTCAGTTTCAACCAAATAGTCTCGTACCGTAGATAAATACTAACTATGATCCAAAATTCATCTCATACTTCAACCATTTCTCGGTCATGTGATCAGAAGCAATACGGAACGTCAATTTCATTGTGAAAAAAGAAATTAATAGAAAATGCTCCCCTCCCCCCTAAGATAGGAAGTTTCAAGAACACTGGCACGGGTCCATTTATTTTTAACGAGGAGTTTAAATACCAAGTTTCATCTTCTTAAGTGGATAGGATTGTCAAACATTCAATTTTTCACATATATTTTGATTTCCCGCTACCCCTTTAGGATACACATTTTTAAAAAAATCGAAGTAGCATTATAAAAAGAAAAAAACAGTTTGAGGTATGTTGGCAGGAAATGTCATAAAAGTATGCACGTGCAGAAACAGCCTAAGGATAATGTTAGATAGTCTGTGGATTGTTAGGAAAAAACGAGAGGTTGTCAAGATAAATAAGATGTACCGAAGATTCTAATTATATGTAGTAAGGACAAAGAGTAGAATGAATAAGTCTATGAATATGTAAGATTCAAAGAGAAGTCTGCTAAGAAGTATTAAGAATAAAAATAGGATTCCAAATGAGAATTAGGTTTGATAATTTCTATATAGTGAACACAGAAGTTCTGATTACTTAAGCAATACTATTCTTTCTAGTTTAAAATAAGAACAATTTAGACCTATTGACGCTAGCCAAATTCCCCTTTCATATTTATCAAGTAACAAGGTAGATGTCAATTTATTTAAGAGTCTTCATCCCGGCAAAATTAAAATACCGCTAATTTTACAGTAATTATGTGATATCTTCAAATAGATAAAAGATAAGCGAAATGTGGAACAAGACCGCCCTAGACAATATTATTTTACATGAGAAACTGTTATCACGACTCACTTATCTGCTTTCGATTTCGAGCCATTTTGAAAATCGGCATTTATTTTCGCGTTTCTAAACAGCTAAAAACGGAAAGCCGCTAGGTGACTTGTGATAACGATACCTTACGCAAAATAATATTGTCTAGGGCGCTGTTGTTCAATATTTCAATTATCTTTTATCTATTTGAAGATATCACATAATTACTGTAAAATTAGCGGTATTTTAATTTCGCCGGGATGAAGACTCTTAAATAAAAACAGAAACAGAAATTAGCCAGATGCGAGAGGATAAACAGATCACAAAACTTGAGGGATTTTCTTGAGGGTCTGTTTATTCTCTAGCACCTGGCTAATTTCTGTTTCAAAGGAAGCATGCAATAAGTATGCTTCATTTTTAAGAACCTTGGTTTACCAATCTAAACTTATTATATATATATATATATATATATATATATATATATATATATATATATATATATATATATATATATATATATATATATATATATATATACCCCTGCCTATCCATTTGGCCCAGGGACAAAAAAAATGTGTGTCTGTCCGTCCAGAAGACAATGAATGACCACTAATTTGGGCCACGGTGTACAGGGTTAAAACTCAAAAATCACATTCGTTGATAGGGATATTCAAACCGTGGCGGAAATTTGTTTAAAAAAAGAAAATGAAAAAAGAAAATATTTTCATGGAATATTTCTTTTGAGGTTTTACTTCTATTGTTCGAAATTGAAATAAGTTAAGGATAAGATATGAAATCCGTAACTAATAGTAATTAGTTCACTTCGACCAAGTACAGTAATAATGTACATGCGGTAGTGATACTTCTGTTCATGGTACTCGTGGGATATTGTTGAAATATACAGGGTGTTTCAAAACAACACCAACAACGTTTGGGAGGTGATTCCTGACACCAAGATAAGACGAAAAGTATAGACCAACCTGGGTGCACAAATGCTTCCTTTCAGAGTTATAGGCTGCCGAAAACATGAAAAAATGAACTTTGAAGGTCCATAGCTCCAAAACTATGTGACTTACCGTAGTCGGGTCAAGACTTCACTTAGGAACCAATGTGTGCCCTATCCAAATATCCATGTTTAGGAATCCTGCTGTACTTCCGCAACAATTTTTATAGAGGTAGTTTGAGAGTACATCAGATTATATGCCCGTAGCAAAACTCCCTCTATAAAAATTTCTTTGTGAGTGCATTAGTATTCTGAACCATGTATTTTTGGATAGGGCACATACTAGTTCCTAAGTAAAGTCTTGACCCGACTGCGGTACGTCCCATAGTTTAAGAGCTAAGGACCCTTAAACTTCATTTTTTCATGTTTCCGGCAGCCTATAACTCCGAAAGGAAGCATTTGTGCACCCAGGTTGATCTATACTTTTCGTTTTATCTTTGTGTCAGGAATCACCTCCCAAACGTTGTCGGTGTTGTTTTGAAACACCCTGTATACAAAGTCCGCGAGAAAAGTGTATACACTCTTTGTCGTCCTGTATCAGAATACCGGCATTGACAATTGTTCTGAAATTTAAGTATGTTGTAGTACGGTTTTCCGCTCTACAGATGTCGGTACTGTCGGCACGGTTAGTGAGATAAGAAAATGGCAGAAGCACGCTTGACATTCGAGCAGCGTAAGTACGCTGTGAAGTATTTTATTATGTTTGGGTATGTCATCGAAGTGCAGCGTCAGTAGAGATGGGAGTTTGACACTGAACCACCAACCCGCCTAATAATCAAACGTACTTACGCTGTTCGAACGTCAAGCGTACTCCTGCCATTTTCTTATCTCACTAACCGTGCTGACAGTACCGACATCTGTTGAGCGGAAAACCGTACTACAACATACTTAAATTTCAGAACAATTGTCAATGCCGGTATTCTGATACAGGACGACAAAGAGTGTATTCACTTTTCTGGTGGACTCTGTATAATGAAAGTAGAAAATAGTGAAATGTTTGTGCATCTACAACAGTTATAGTTTCTTTCAGATACAAAGTAAAAACATGTCGACAGTTTAGTTTTCTAGCTCACATTTAGCTCTGATGAATAATAGTGAGAGAAGGCGAAAGAATCAAAATGACTCTGGAAACACTCACAAGCGTGATAATAACAGCCAATTGAAGTCTGGAAAACTCGTAATGACGGTGTATCATTTGTAATTCAAACCATTCATTCATTTATATCAAATGCCATCAAATATGAGCAGAATTCGTTGCAGTAGATAATGAAATGATTGAATGTTATTCGAGCAGTGTATCGGATTATTTCGTAATGGCCGTCTCGTTTGGATATCTTTATTCAGTTAATCACATCTCGCTTTGAATAAACATCATTATTTATGTACAACCATTATTAATGTGCAAGTGCGTACGTGACATACTGTGTTCTGGAGATTAAAAGGACTGCAGTGTAGAATCACAGCGAAGCTCTGTTTTGAACGATGATTCAACTGCAGCTACCTTCTATTTATTAATGTTTGGTCAAAAGGTTCATGTAATGATGATTTTTTTTTTTTTTGGATACGATAGGAGAGTAGAAAGTATAGTGATCGTTTCATGACTTACGTGGCGACAAATGGATTTTTGTATGTCTCTCCTTCAGTTCATTCGTCCCGATGTATACATACTCACCTAAAAGCCACACCGTTCAACTTCTCCGCACCAAATTTTAAGCCTAAGTTTTTTATAAGATTTCCCAGGGGGAGAGACGGTAGTTTACTGAAGGATGAAAATTTAAAATTGCAATTTTTTTTTTTCGAAAACGTCTTTAACAATTTTATTTTTCACTAGCAGAATACCCGTTCTGCGCACAGAGAGAATACGTTTCATTTTGGACATAGATGGCTGAATTTGGATTTAAACGGCATCGGAAGTGTCACTGTTCGTCTCAGCGACCCCAAAAACTAGGGACTCGACACTAATGTCGGTCATTTTCGATCATATATATATATATATATATATATATATATATATATATATATATATATATATATATATATATATATATATATACGAGGGTCATTCGGAAAGTAAAGAACGTTTTGCGCTAGCGGGTGTGCGTGTTCCCCCACCCCCGCTGCCGCTGGGTTATTGACCTGGGCATGCTTTATCCTCAGTCTGGCACCAGCTGCGATCCGCTACGGTCCGTTATTGCTTCGCTGTGCGACTGTAAAATGTGCGATACAATTACTGATCCCGCCAAGTGTGAGGTTCGTAGTGTGATAAGATTTTTGAATGCAAGAAAAGTGCGTCCGATAGAAATTTATAGACAAATCACTGAGGTGTATGGAAATGTAATGAATGAAGCATCAGTTCGTAAGTAGTGCATTATGTTTAATGAGGGACGGACGAATGTGCACGATGAGGAACGCTCGGGCCGGCCTTCTGTTGTGACTGACGAACTCAAAGGAAGAATTGAGCGGAAAATTCAAGAGGATAGGCGATTCACTATTGATGGGCTGCACGAATTTCCAAAGATGAAAGACTTTTTGGGTGGAAGCCACTACGGCAGTGATGAACTTAAGGAAGCTGTTAGTGATTGGTTCAACAGTTTGGCGGCAACTGTGTATGCCGAAGTCATAGAAAAACTTGTACCACGGTATGACAAGTGTTTAAATTTACACGGCGACTATGTCGAAAAGTAACTTAAGTATCACATAGTATGTAACACAAATTTCGCCTTTCTATATCAGTTATTAAAGTGTTTATACAAAAACGTTCTTTACTTTCCGAATGACCCTCGTATATATATATATATATATATATATATATATATATATATATATATATATATATATATATATATATATATATATCTTCCCCTCCCCAAAGTGAAATGATAAAATCCACCTCAGGCACGAACCTCATCCCTCATCTGTTGAAAATGTGATTGAGATTGGTCGTGTGGCTCAAGAGTTATTAAGTCATAAACTTAATCACTTTCGTTTCTATAATATCAATACTTCTTTTATATAATATTTATACATCAATATTTCTTTTATATAATAAAACGTATATATTGACATGTCATTTCTGTGGGGAAAATCTGAAGGGTACAAATATATTTACATATTGTAATAGAATTACAATAATAATAATACAATAATAATATAGAATAATATTTATTTGATGTAATCTGAAGGGTACATTTAGAGGCGAGTTCTATCTAGATGTTTTTCCTCAAATACGGCTCAGTTGATATTGTTCATATTTCATTAATAAATGTTTCTGTAATAGCCCTAATATGTGATATTAAAGTCATTTCTCATGGAACAATCTACAAAGATAGTTTACTTTTGAAGTGAGTTTTCTTCTGACTAAGCTTCTCGAAAACGGCTTATAATTTTCATTGCACTCCACAAAAAATGTTTCTGTAACAACTTGAACATAACATAAATTAATTTAAGAAATTGGAGCGAAAAAAGTTTAGTACGGTGGTCCATTGCTTATTATTATTTTCATTAATTTTATTGACGACGAACACTTACTGGATTCAAATGTGACTATCCACTCGATTTCAGCAGAAGTTTCAGCAGTTTATGACGCAAGAATGCGTCATTGAAATTTTAAGGGAGAGTTCGAAAAGGTTTAGAAGTAAATGTAGAGAAAACTAAATACATGGAATTTCGTTTTGATCGTAATACTACAAATTATGGATGCGTTAAAATATCGAATAATACTTCTGATAAAATGCATGCTTTCAAGTATCTAGGATTAATATTAACATACGAAAATCTTATTCACGAAGAAATAAAATGTCGACTAAAAGCATGGAATTCGTGTAATTATTCAATTCAAAATCTTTTGTCGTTGCAAATTCTATCGAGGAATATGAAGATTAACTAACTAAATCTAACTCTATGGCTTATGGAACCTGGAGGTTCAATGCCACGTTCACAAAAGCTCTCCACTGACTTCTATCCTTAGCCAACTGGATCCAGTTTCTAGTTTGTATTCCTATCTCTGCGAGATCCATCTTAATATTATCCTCCCATCTGCGCCTAGGTCTTCCTAATGGTCGTTTTCCGATCAGTCTTCCAATCAAGACTTTAAAAGTATTTCTACTTTCTTCTATCCTAGCTACCTGACCTGCCCACCTAAACCTCCTAGACTTGATGACCCTAACAATGTTTGATAAACCGTACAAATTATGTAGTTCCTCGTTATGAAGTTTCCGCCATTCCCCATTCCCGTTCCTCTTGGGTCCGAATATTCGTCTCAGGAATATAAAGATTAAAATATATAAAACTAGCAGCGTTCACCCCGCTTCGCTGCGGTCACCCCGGAACGCAATAAACTTTGTTACTTAGATAATTTTTACTTTTTCGCTTTCAAGTGATATGATAAAAACCATAGAAGATTGCAGTAAATGTTAACATTATATCGCCTGTCATTTATGTTAATCCGCCCCGCTTCGCTGCGGTCACCCCCGAACGCAATAAACTTTGTTACTCAGATAATTTTTACTTTTTCGCTTTCAAGTGATATGATAAAAACCATTATAACGCCTGTCATTTATGTTAACCCGCCGAGTGACACGGTCATGCGGGTTGCATATAAATACGTTTATTTTTATACCTATGATGAACTAACAAAGGATTTGTACGTAATGGACACCTGAATGGTCAATTATCTCAAGACACTGGTAATTGAAAATTAAAGTGATATGATAAAAACCATCTAGGGTCCAAATCCTAATAACCCCCCAAAAATAAAAGAAATTGGTTCAGCCGTATTAGCGTGATGAGCGGACAAAGGATTTGTACGTTCTCTTTTATATATATAGATGACTATAATTCCTGTTTCGCTGTATGGTTGCGAAACATGATCGTTTACTGTGGGAGAAGAACTCAAACTGAAACTATTTGAGAATAAATTACTTAGGCAATATTCGGTTCCAAGAGAAACGGGAATGGAACATGGCGGAAACTTCATCTTCATAACGAGGAACTGCATAATTTAAACCGTTTACCAAATGTTGTTAGGGCCATTAAATCTAGAAGGTTCAAGTGGGCAGATAACATAGCCAGAAAGAAATAAAGTAGGAACGTTTTAATAATTTTAACTGGAAATCCAATCTTTATTTACGAGAGCTCCTACTACATTTTTAGAGACCTTTCTCATTTCCTTTGAAACTACTTCAAAGTAAGCAGTACTTTGAAAATTTTCTGAAAATCCTAATGTTACAACTGATTGTTGGGGAGAACATGGTTAATTTCTTAAATAATAATAATAATAATAATAATAATATTAATAATAATAATAATAATAATAATAATAATAATAATAAGAAGAAGAAGAAGAAGAAGAAGAAGAAGAAGAAAGTGTTCCATTGATTTGTGTTAAAGATGTCTTACAAAATTTATGCACTAACTCAAATAGCAATTCTTTGGTTAATTCACATGTTTGTTTATCCAGTTATTAACCAAATCTTTATATAGCTCTTACAGCTAAATCTTCATTAATGGACATTAATGTATGTTATTAAATGCCACGGGTCAGGGTAAATGATTTTTCAAGAGAAAAGATTTTAAAAAAATCTTTTGTAAGAAGCCAGTGGTAGCTATAAACTTATTACACGATGATCCAACAACTTTGACTGTTCTGCTTTTGATTTTCTCCGATCTTCAGCTGAATGTTCAGGTTGTGTTGTTATTAGAGTACAACCTTCATTTGTTTCATGTTCCCTTTTCTGCATTCCTTGCAGTGCACTTTACAGTTGAAACCAAAGCCCATACGTGGATTCAGTAGAGCTTAAGTAACACATCTATTTCCAATTGTAAAGCTGCAAAATGTACAATTTCCCTCGTATTTCTCGAATTGCTGCTTTACCCAACCTTAAATTACGTTAGTGCTAGTGTTACGAAAAATTTAAGTCAGAATATACACAGCATATTATCACTTGGCAAGCAAGTGTAAGTAGTCTGTTTGTTCTATAACTTGGCAGGACTGTTGTTTATTCCTCGCAGAATCGTTGTTTGTTCAAAATTTTCCACTTCAAAGAGATGCGTTAGATGTTATTTATTTCGTTCAAAACATGTTTGAAATTCGGTCCCAAAAATGTTAATTCTTGGAACCACTCGTCCGCATCCAGTATAACTTAAGCGTAACAAAGCTCATGAGGAACAACAATGATGTCAGTGATCTTTTTTATGGATGCATCAGTAGACTTTGCCAAGTACATGTAAATAGCGAGATAACTTGTGAAGAGGACCTGCTACCCTAAATTCCCATTATCCAAATCCAACAAGATCAATAGACAAGACAGGATAAACTGCGTCCGTCAGAAAAGAGCAGTTTTGCGGGAAGGAATTAAGAAGGAGACCATTTTCGCCCATCCTTTTGGTCAAGGCCAATCAGCTGCTGTGGCCATATATCTTCCTCTAAAGCCAGCCGGCTTGTAATTTGTCTAACAGACCACAGAGAAGGATGTATGGCTTCAGAGAAGCTAATGTGACACTCGGGTTCCCTATGAACGATTTAACTCGTTTATCTTGAGGAGAACGGGGCCTCTACGACTGCTGGGCTTTTTATTTCAAGCCTTCCTGTTTTTCTGAAGGAATACTAAGCTCCCTACATTTTTCCCGCTCTTTTTCTCTCCATCCAGTGTTGCTCCAGAAAGAATGAAGCCAAGAAATAAATGGGAGGAGAATTGATTAGAAATAACAGGAAAAACTAGAAAAGTGGTTTAGAAGCAAAAGAAGCCTCATATGAGAAGAGAAGATACACTAGAAGGCGAATGACAAAGAAAAATAGAACTGTGATTACAATTCAAGATGTTTATTTTTCCTCTCCGTTGCTGGAGAAGAAAATAAAATACCAAAAGACCACAATTCTATCTACTCTCTTAAGCGAAATGTGGTTCAGCGGAATGAGAACATCTGTTATATGTACGGGAAAGAATTCAGTCTAGAAAAATTCGTTTCCAGCAGAAAAGCATCTAGCTAGGCTGAAACATCGTGCGATTTGGGATTTGGCTGTTTCCTGTCTGCAGTTCCAAATTCTTGAAATTAAGTTTCTGATTCATTCTTTAATCAGTTTTTTAGGAGGAAAGAAACAGAGGTTGACTTCTCAAAAAAAAAAAAAAAAAAAAAGTAATTTTCGAGGTATGTAAATGTAAAGTTCACGTTGACAAACAGGACAATACCCTTCTAAGAGCTGCAGATTAGATTCTCTTCCTGACAGTACAACTGTATAGTCCGTTTCTTCAACCGAAGTGCGTTTCGTATATAAAGAATGCTGCCTTCTACGTGTGATGGCTTCTGCTATAAATAAATCTCGTTCGAAGGGTCTTGCGGAAAACGCCTCCGATAACTAAATGGCCAACCAGAACCCTCATTTCAAACAATTGACAGTCGTTTGACAACAACATGTGGAGTCTTAGTTGCCACAGTTTTAAATGCTGTCCTTTAAGTTAGTCCTTGATTTCCTGTTCCCTAGACCAGCTTCTTTGGTCTTACATTGCCTAATATTTGTTTTATATTAACCATAGTATTGGGAAGAAAGAACAGACAAGTGGTTGTTAAGACGTTGCAACTCCGCAAATGCGGTCAAAAGATGGGGATGGAAGGAGGAAGGGATACTGTTGTAAAAATCAGGATAGGAACTTCAAAGAAATTTGCTGAACTGCACTTCCGTTGATTACACGCACTATACATTCATTGAACTTCCGTAAAACATTCTGGAGAGAATTATAGAATGTACTGATATGTGGTGCTTCCAGTTTAAACTTAGGATTAATACGAGTATAAACCACAGTAGTATGAAGAACATGCCAATTGTTGATTTTACGAATGAAAACACCAAAAGTTTCAAGGGTAATTGCAGGAAACTCTTTTTTGAATGTACTACAAGCAGAGAGACCAGCGTTATTAATGCTATTGGTTCCAGTGTTTAATTATTTTGGAGTTTAGAGTTGCCAACCTAAAGAACAAAATTATCGATCTTCGTCTTGAAAATTCTCATATATTACACAAATATCGTATATTTGGTATGCACATGAATATAAGTAAGAGAAAGAAGTATAATACTACTAATAATAGCAATAATATATAATATTAATTTATCTAATAGTCCTCAGTTTCGAACTCAAATTGGCGTCACTGTAGTTATATATATATATTTAAAAAATCCTTATTAGCACTTCTTTGAACAACAACAATATTTCCACTTCCTCGTAAACGTAATTGAATTTAAAGAATCGATGAAACGAATTCTACATGTCAATTCTCAAATCGTTATTGATTTATTTTAGCCGGAATTACTATGAAAAGCATCTATATGTGCTTTTGTAATAATTATTTAATGCACATCTACAATTTATTTGCACGCTCCGTTCTAAAATAATCGTATACTCACCTATTATCGTAAGCACACTATTGTATATAGCATCAAGGCTTAAATTATCGTATATCACCATAAATTATCGTATGGTTGGCAAGTCTGATATCCTATGTAAACATTAAGGCTATATAAAAACCACTTCTTTGTTTTTACTCTGATACCTGTCGACAAACGAACAGACGGATGGATATAGCCGTTTTATAAGTGTAATGGACCCGTTTGATTTCCATTACAGTATAAGATAATTTTTCTTTCTATGCGTCCTTATTGTTTATCTTTACCATTAGCAAGGGTATATTAAAGCCTGTGACAGACATCTTGGCATTTCAGCTAGACGAATAAAACGCAAGCTCTGACGCGACGTTGCCAAGTGGTAAAGGGGTGTGGTCAGTGGCGGCGGTTGGACGTTAAAAGTGGGGGGGGGGGCAAGACATGATCTGAATATTTGATATCAATGTTATTTTTCCTGGTTGCTTGTAACACTTTGTTTGACGAAAGGTTGTATAACTATTAGGATACTGTCTTTTTCAGTTATACCGTATATCTTGTTTCATATTTTATTAAGTAAATTGACAAGAGCAACGCAAGTAGATACTAGCCCTTTGTACTCTTAAACAACGAAGGTGTAAGAAGAGATTTGAGTCCTTGCTCAAGAACATCTGTCTGGAAAATTGTGTGATCAGATTAGGGGCCTATTTAATAACAAATTTGCAAAACAAATAAACAAAAAGGACAATATTAATCAAATAATCATAGTAATGAATAATGAGGCTTGTTTTGCAAAAGTTGTATTGAAACTGAAAATTAATGAACAACTTATATTTTTAATTCCACGAATGCTATTATATGTGTTGTTACTCTTAGAATGACAGTGAATACTATAAGCATATGCTACGACATTTAAAGAAATACTTTTGCAGCTTCCCGAAACATGTTCGCTTCCATTAAGTACAGTTTTCACTTTCTTGGAATATATCAAAACTCAGCAATACTTAGTCTCTCCACATTTCAGTTATACAAAATAATCCTAAAACCTAGAATTATGATAAATTCACTAAATTTAATTGTATATACAAAACTGTATATGTACACCCCTAAACTCGTATATTACACTGCAAAATTAATATTCCTTACTGAGCTCCTTCGTGGCTAAGCGATTAGCGTACGCGCCTTAGACGTGGGAGACCCGGGCTCGATTCCCGGGGGAGCTCACGTGGTTCGGACTCCACGTTGATCATTAAGTCCACGTCTCATATAACTTCGCTGCCGAACAGGATGTTAAACTGATAAAATCAAATCAAAATATTATTATTAGAAAGAAGAAAATACATTTTAGGAACTGTTGATTTTTGTACAATTAAAGAATAACTGTGCAGGCAGGACTTCTTTCCTTGCGAAATGTTATCTCAATTAGTTCCAGAGCGGCTGACTAACATATCAATTAATTACAAGAAGAAATAGAAGTACACTCGAATTGTGGCGATCCAATAGGTTAATTTTTGGGCCATTTTTAGTGGCAGTTCAAACGCAATTCCTGTAGCTTTCTTAATTCCACGGGAAGACAACCAATACGTACTCATAGAACGACAAATATTTTATGGCACCATTTTTATTCTATGAACAAATAATACCTACAAAACTTTATATTTCCAAATGAAACTATATACATTAATGGGTAATTTCAAAAAAGTGGGGGGGGGGGCAACTGCCCCCCTTTGCCCCCCCCGAATCGCCGCCCATGGGTGTGGTTATGAGTAAGCAGAGGAAATACAGTGCAATCAGGTGACACGGGATAGACGTGGATATGTAGAAAATAAACGTGGCAATATTGCAGGCCTCCCAATTGCTAGCAGCATTTAAAAGGAAATCGGAACGCCACCTTCAAATGCCAAGATGTATGTCACGCCGTTTAGTTATTGTTAATATTACATGCATGTCATTATTTCCGTTATTTTGGTGTATAAGTTAATGTTGGGTTAAAATGAATCTGCGCCACCGTTGTACTGGTTCTAATGGCAGAGAAATTGTTGTCTTCTTTTTCTTCTGTTGAATTGAGATTTTCTGCGGTTTTTGCAATTACTGATCAAAATAGAAATAACTGTGTAGGCCTATATACCCCATCAGGATCCTGCCGCCTATAGTTGGACAATTTGTCCATGCCGACCAGATGCCGCGGTCGGCTTGTCGGCGCCGGACACCGGCGTCTTTCTGCGCGATTTTCGACTGCGACGAATAGTTGCCTTGCCAAGCAGTCGGCAAAGAGCCGGAAATGAGAATTACATGCGCCGGCATTGCCGTCGGAAAGTTGCCTCGCAGAGGACTTTTTGCTGGTTTCGGTGTCGGGAATCAACTCCCGAAGTTTGTTCAAATAGTTTATCATCCTACCGTCATATATATATATATATGCATATACGACGAAGACAATTAGTTTATGAATACAGTGAAACGAATTCTAACTGATAGATGTATTATTGTCTATTATATTCTGATGCTAATTGATGTTAGCGATGATCTAGATCTTATGTTGGCTTTAGCTTACGACATTATTGTACGTATAATACTTACCTGTGTATGGCTTTGTATGTGCTGCAATTCCCATGGATTAGGAAATTTGCACATTCAACGAATACACAACTGTCTCCAAATTGTATTGTTTTCCGTTTGATAATTAATATAAATGTTAACTTTGACCAGATCACCTTAAGCTTGTTTTCATTTCAACCAATATTTTGAGTCTGTTATAATTATACGAAACAACATCCGTTAACTCTGTCCTGCGCTATCTGTACAAGGGTCTGGATTCTCTGAAAAGCGTCCCAATGCGTACGGGCTTAGTGTATTGCAATGAACTCCACACATCAGAAATTGTGAAAGCAGAAACTGTTGCTAGAGCAACATGGCGACACTAATAAAATAAGTTTTGATACTGGACACTGTATAAAGACTCTGAAAAGGAAGCGTTACATAAGACCTCCAATCCTAACATAGTTTGGAACTCTAATAGTTAGGATGAGAAATTTTAGAATTATCCTTTGGTATCCAGAATATTTTCGAAAGTCAAAAAAGAAAAAAAAATGACAAAAGACATTGTTACAGTAACACGTAGCTAGAGTTTATAGAAGGAAGAACTCTAAACAGTTGGGCAGATTTGGGCAGATTCGAGACAGATCGTATTGAAGCCACAGTTGCTTGGAACACCTAATGAAAAGAAAAGGAATGTGAATTAATCTGATTTTTATTAAATCAGCAAATAATCAGCTCCCTGTTGCCTATGTGATGTCATGATTGAATGGATACTGATACTGGAAGTCGTTCATGACTGGGCTATGGTAGTTGTCGAGATAAATATTTTATAGACATGGTTACTCAAATGATAGGTTAGGGCCTCGGTGGCTCAATGGTAGAGAATTCATCTCTGGTGCATGGGGTCCTTGTTTCGATTCCAGCTGACACAGCTTTGGTGGACAAACACTGTGTGCGTGGGTTTTCTCGGGGTTCTCCCGTTTCCTTCCACTTTCTTCATTCCACCATTTTATTCATTTCTCGTCTTCACCGTCTCTTTTAGCCTAGCTGGCATAAGCGTGGGAGGTAAAACTTAAAAGATTTCATTTCATTTCATTTGAAATGGAATATTTCAAAATTGGGGCTACATATTGGTTAAATTTGTTTTATTTTTTCTGTAAAATGACAAGAAAGCCCTGACAAATGTGCTAAAGTGACAACTTGATTAATTATTATTTAACACGTCTTTTCAACTCCAGAGCTTTATGAGACAGTACCTATTCTTTAAAGTTAAATCTAAACTACTACTTAGATTTGTATCCTAGGTAAGAACCGTGACTGGGGTTCGAATCAGGGACTACGCGCACGGAAAGGACACATTGGCTACTTGGCAACGAAGGATTGCATCATTTTTAAATTATACGTTACTATATTTTTTCGCACTAGCTTTGTATTCATCACAAATGACTGAATACGAGGGTTGGATGGAAAGTAAATAGCTTCACCATAAAAAGGAGAGAATAGGGCTGTGCAAATATTTTTTGGACCTCTTATGCATTTTGTTCAGCGTTTCTATTATTTCTCTTATCCCTGTTCTCGCTAAATTACACGCGTAACAAAACATTGTTGCTATTAAAATCAAAATTGATTGATTCTTATTCTCGTATCACTCCTTGTTACTTTAGTATCAACTTCGTGGGTTAACTATAACGAAAGAAATGTACATTTGCATGTAACATAAGAACAAAACAATTCACAGCGTGGCGCTTAGTGTCATTAGGTAGCTATATCCAGGGCCGGATCCAGGATTGTCTGAGGGGGGTGCACCAGTAACTGCCAAAATAACCAATCACACTGAAACTCTTCAAAGTGACATGTAACAATGTTAATCCAATGTTCTTGGGATTGCTGCTAGAGTGAATGTTGCTGTACTTCAACAACAGGAGCACAGCAACATTCATTCTGGCAGCAACACCGAGAACATTGGATTAATAGTAGACGCTAGCAAAACTTCAAGATCATCATGTAACAATGTTCTTTATCTCTGACAACACTGATGCATAGAACTGAGAAATTATTTTAAAGAGGATCTCAAGTGTTATGCAGGGAAAAAATGTTCTCTCCTCCTGGGTTCTGTTTTCTTCCCTACTTGACAAATGTTATATTGTTTTGCTTAGTGAATCCTTTTCCTTCTACCTTCAGAAAATCTACTTAAATTATTGCTTTTGCAAAGCTCTGCTTTCTTTTGAGCCTCAAACGGAAATATGATGGCAGAAAGTTTCAGAATATGTTGCTATTTTCACTGCTAGCTTCTCTTTTTAGATAGTGTATATTTATAACGAGGGGGTGCACGTGCACCTTTGCACCCCCTAAATCCGACCTTGGCTACATCCCCTACTACAAACATATCAAGCTTTGTGAAATTTGTTCACTCTATCTGTGTGAATATCCTGTGAAATAGTGTTAACTGTACCTGTTGTGCTAGAGAGGTTAAAATAACATACAGTGATTGTAACTTGGAACAAGAAAACATCTCTGTCTACAAGGGCGACTCAAACGTTTTGCATTATGTCAGTCACTTACTTGCTTCATGTGATAAGATACAATGAAAACTGCCTACCATTCGAAATAAAGCCCATCGTGTTCCATCGTCTGAAGCAGTCTTCGGTCACTGCTTCGATTTCAGGCGGACAGTTTTTATTCTTTGAGGCGAAGAACTCCTGCACTGTAGCTTTCACTGTCTCTTGCTTGGTGAAGCATCGCAAGTGCAGGAAGTGAGCCATGGATCGGAACAAGGGCTACTCTAAATATGCTAGATGTGACATCATTTTTACTCTCTGAAGATTCCGAGGTCTATTCTGGGTTGTTTGAGGGGTATGAGATTTTGCGTTGACTTATTCCAGAAGAACCCGATTTCTGTTCACTATTGCATGGCATTCTAGACACAAAATGACTACATATATCCACTTCAACTGTTTGAAATACATGTTGGGATCTGATTATACTGAATGAGCTCGTACTGAATTATCTCCTCATAAATCCACTAGATACAGAGCTAGGGCTGTTCCGTTAATCGAGTAATCGATAACAATTCGATAACAATTCAAAACCGTTTCGTCCATAAAGAATTTTAATTTTATCGAATTATCGAATTGAACGAGACACTCGAAGTGTTCGAAACTCTCGAAATATTCCAGACACTCGAAGTGTTCGAGACTCGACGTGGAGACTCTCGAAACGTTTGAGACACTCGAAGTGTTCGAGTCACTCGTGAGTCTCGAATTGTTTGAAAGCAGCAGATACTGAAAGATCTCAGTATGATCGCAATTTATCGAGTCGTTTGAATATTTTGAAAAGTTCGGGATTATCGGAATGTTTGGAAGACACAATGTAATCGAGGTTATATCATAGATGTTCTGCTGTTCACAAAAAGTGGCCCTGTAGTGGCCAAACGTCAGTGATAGGTAATTGTGCCCATTAATATCTTTTCTCAGGATCTACAACATATCACGGTTTCAAGCAATTTTACCGAGATCCAGAATACCATTACCTTCTGCTGTTTTTTTTTTTTTTTTTTTTTTTTTTTTTTTTTTTTTTTTTTAAAGTGACCCTGTAGTGGTTAAACGGTCTGTGATTGGTGGCGGTGCCTATCAAGGCATTTTCTCAGGATCACAATATTTACAATATATCACAATTTCAAACAATACCACCGAAATCCAATTTTCATAAGAATTGTGCGGGACCTTTTCAAATTTACGGCTTTTTTTTAACACTAGAAACTGTGGCGTATTTACGATTTTGTTTCGGGGGACTTGACTAACTTTATTCTTGGAAATGTGAAAATTCTGCAAGATATTTCATTTACTTTAAAATAGTAAATAAAATTTTGGTGGGGAGGGCTTAATCCCAGAAGGACAAGCTTAAATACACCACAGACTGGAACTTTCCAATGCCCGAAACTTCGATAATATTCGAACTTTTGGTAATACTAAAAACTTCGATAATATTCGATCTTTCGATAAAACCCGAAACTTTGATAATATTCGAAATTTCAATAATATCCGATAATACTCGAACTTTCGATAACGTCCGAAAGTACGATAATTTCAAATACTCGAACGGTTTCGGGTAACCGATAATAACTCGATAAATTTTCACTCCCGAAATTCGATAGGTCCTCAGCTTTATTGAACACCCCTACACAGAGCGTCATCTTGTGTTCGACATGCTCGAATGGTTCCGAAACCTGACTTTTGTTTAACTACTGCTTATGCACGTTCATGAGGACTGCATCTGCAAAACCAACGATCAGGAAGAGGTTTTTCTATTGCCCCGAACAAGGGGCAATCGCTGGGAGCCGGAAGGTAGGGAAGGTTTAGCAGCACTGTAAACTCTAGTTGAACAATGGCAGCAGTGGCTTCCCGGCTGGTGTGAGGATGTGGATTATCATGTTGAAGAAGCACTCTTTTCACTTATTTTCCTGGCCACTTCCTTTGAATAGTACAACAAGAGCGGCTGGGGGTCTACACATACACTGCACTGCTAATCGTGGCTGCACCTTCCAGCCAGTCGGTCAGGATAATGTCTTTCGTGTCCCAGAACACTGTAGCCATACGCTTCCGAGCTGAAGATATTGTTCGAAATTTCTTTTTGGCGGTCGATTGTCATGATGTTTCAATTGCTTTGGTTGTTGCTTCGTTATCGGCTCATGGTAATGGAATCAGGTCCCATCACCAGTTACAAGCCTAGACATGAAATCGTTGTGCTCCATGCGCTGTAAGGTGTTTCTGGTTAGTCTTGTGCAGCCTTCATTTCCGAGAATGTGATGCATTTCTCCTCTAGAATGGTTCTCTCTACCACGGCAATGATGAGGTGTTGTCACTATCAACTTTTCTTCCAGAAATGTTCCTCATTTTCGTCGAGGTGCTACCCACTTTCCAACCCAGTTGTATACTGTTCTTCGCGACGGTGCATTTTCTCCATACACTGCCACAAATCGTTATGGATTTCAGCAGCGGCCACGCTCTCTTTCTACAGGAACCATGACATCCAGCTTTGTCTTCCATAATCACTTTCCGTGTTGCCCGTTAGTAACACTAACATGAGTCCAAGAAAGGGGTTGCAAGAGCACTATTGTCGTCCTTGTTGCCAGTGACGCTCTCAATTTGTAGATGAAGGTCCTAGGTGCCTGTAACTGCCTCCCAATTTCAATGGTCTACTGCACCTGGAACGAGAAAGAAATTGTAAATCCTACGCCCCTCGTACTATTGTAGAATCACTGGGAAATTCTGACATTATGTTATCTTAAATTATTTGACGTATAACCTATGAATATCATTTACTTACTGTAGTTATTAGCAGGAGTCGAGTATTTTTTGACCTTGAAGCTAGCTCTAAAAACCAGGCCTCCCAATAATACAAATCTAATTTGATGTATGATATAGGTCTACATGTTTTGGCCTAAAATTGTACTTACCGGTATAGAAAGTATGATTAAACAGTAACGTTACCCTTTTCGGAACAGTAATGTTGCCCGGCTCTGCAATTTCATTCCACGCTTCACATGGTTACGACCCAACTCTTGAACACGAGTTCTCTTTTTCCTCTGGCCCATATTAAAATAATTCTTCACTCGAGATTGCTTAAAGTTCTGTGTTTGGGTGTTTAGATGCCTCACATTTCATGATCAACCTGTAAGAAACAACATTTTGCTTAGTCTAGAGTAAAGACACAGACTCATAGCATACAATGCAATGCTATTGTAGGCAATACTCTTAATTCAAGGAAATTAAAAAATATTTTAGGTTCAAAACCAATTTTAAACCTTGAACTTTATAACGAATTAATTATAGTTAAAAAAAAAAACTGTCCAAGCATATAAAAATCAGAACTATTAGTATATATATATTAGGATTAGGACTATATATTAGGATAGGACAGGGACGGATCCAGGATATGATCAAGGGAGGGGCTAAACCATATTTTGCCGTTTTATCCAGTGTAAAGCAGGATAGAAGCCCATTTTATCCAGTATATAACTGAGCGTCAATGGGGGGCTATATCCCACCTTGGATCCGCCATTTTATATATATATATATATATTACGGACTGAACCATATTTTGCCGTTTTATCCAGTGTAAAGCAGGATTGAAGCCCATTTTATCCCGTGTATATCTGAGCGTCAAGGGGGGCTATAGCCCCTATAGCCCCCCCTTGGATCCACCACTGAATATATATATATATATATATATAAAACTCGTAGTAACATCTAAAGAAGATAGTGCCAAAGTCGCATCTCCAGTCGCTATTGCGATCAATTTTTTTTTTAGCCTTGGTCATTAGTAATTATATAGGTGGTATTATTTCGCTGTAGTTTCACAGAAAAAAAAATCTCTTAGTAGAGTTGTATAGAGATTCAAAATAATGAATTCGAAATGAATACTGAAATATGTAGCACATTTATCTATTTCTTGTCATCGAATGGACTACACTGAAAATGTAACTGTTGGACAGTTTATGAAACAGTAAGAGCAGAATTTACAGCTTTCCGATTTACCACGAAACCTTTTTTATTTCTCTCTGATATTGCTTGTGGTCCTGAACTGAACAATACTCGTTGGCTTTCACTTTGCACCTCGTTATTGTACGGCCTACAGGTATAACGTATCCTCCACTACCAACCACCCTTTTTGCATCATTTCGCGGTTGTAGTTTTGGGGTTTAAATTGCGTTCGTAAATGGCGAACTAGATTCCCATTAATCTCATCTCGTGTTGATGTATTCGACGATTTATTGCTCTATAAAATTATCGTTTGGAGGCTTGGCTTGGCCTCAGATATGATATAGGAACGCTTCAGTAACCATTAAAAAATATTTTTTGCTAAAGGATGTATCTTTTTTTTTCTTCCTTTGGTCGTACTGGATTTTTTTTTCACTCTTGAGTTTTACTTTGTGTTGTATGCAATTTATGGGTGTTATGCCCGTTCTGCAAGGATTACGTGATTTAGTTTTGAAGAGGAACAACAATTACCTGTAAATACTACTGTAATTTCTGCTATTATCAGCTCAGATTTACATTATGGTTGCGTGTTATAGTATTAAGGTGAGTGATGTCTGGTTTTAGTTTGGATGTTGTTCGTATGTTATGCACGTATGCAGAGGATTAGGGGCAAATGTTCCATTCTATTAGTAGAGATAATACGTACTGGTATGAGAAAAAATACTATAAGCTCTTTCAGATCATCTCAAATTTTTTAAAGTTTTTAATTAATTCACTGTGTTTTGATGTTAAGAACAGATTTTGCAGACAGCAACATAATTTAGGGTGGGCAGACAAGAGTGTTCATGTAGGTGGAGGAAAGAAATGATACAGTACCCCATGTATTGTAAGCATTTTGTTTAAATGCTATACAAAACACATGGGTGTAGGTAAACAGCATTCTCGTCTCGCAGTCGAGAGGCCTTAGTTTCGAAACCCGCTTCTGGCTGTGCTGAAGTTTTTCTTCGTTTTTCTTATAAAAGTAATTAGACCAATCCAGTTATGATCACTTAATAATAGTGCAGGGTTCCTACTGATTAGTGAAGTCAGGGAAAATGATTCAGGTCAGGGAAACTCAGGGAAAAAGAATGGAAATCAGGGAAATTGTATACAATATATTTTTTCTAACATTAGTTGTACACCAGTTTCAGCTTAGCCAACCATTAATGATCACAGTATGGAACGTTGCTCAGATTTTTATGGGTCCTAAGTGGAATACATGTATGAGAAATTGATTATTATTTGTCTCTATATAGAATAATTGTTCTCATATATAGTCTAGGCAAGTTAAAATAAAAAAAAAAAAAAAAAACAGGTGATCAATGGAACAAATTCGGAACAAGCTGATTTTTCGTACACACGTTCAGAATACCACTAGAAATAATACTGAAGAGTTCAATTGATGTTAATGGTGGGAAACATAAAATCGCAGCCATCTTGAAAAAAACTGTTTTCGGCCATTTTTTCTTTACGAGTTTTTTGTGCTAAAGCTATCCAAGTTACTAAAAAATGTTATTAGACTTTTCTTGTGGAGCATTAAATTTCCAACAAATTGAAGAAATTGCAATTCTCTAAAGCAGTAGTTTCCAATAGGTGGTCCACGGACCCGTAGAGGTAAGTGGACATTCACTACAGAACACAATTTATAGTTGAAAAAAATGAAATCTTCGAGTTTTACGTCCCACGGTTATGCCGGTTAGGCTAGAGGAGACGGTGATGATAAGTGATGAATGAAATGGTGGAATGAAGAAAGTGGGAGGAAACGGGAGAACCCCGAGAAAACCCACGCACGCGGTGTTTGTCCACCACAAAGTTCACTTGACGGGGGCTGGGATCGAACCGGAGACCCCAAGCACCAGAGGTGAATGCTCTACCACTGTGCCATCGCGCACCCAAATTCGCACCCAAATTTGCTCTTGAAAGTGTTAGGAAATTTTATGATTTGGTGAAGAAAAGGTCACGAAAAAGTCACGAAATTTCATTTTGGAATTTTAGTAGACACCCTGTTACACCCGGAGTCGGAAGATTTTCTCCGTTTCATGGAAATTGTTGCTCAAAATTTATGGACCTCAAACTCAATTTTCCAAAAACTAACCTTAAGTCTTTCCCCCAGTGTCGAGAATCAGCCAAATCATCATCTTCTATGAGATATTCCTATTGTGTATATCAAAATATATGGTACACAAATTTTATGACTGCTGAACGAAAGAAATTTGTAATAATAATGAAAAACGTTTCGATAAACCGATGATCATCTCTTTAATAGAATTACTCAAAGCTTCGTGTTAGAAAATTTCAACTTCCTAGACCAAAAATAGGTTTATCCCCCTTTCCTATCCCTTTATATCTCGAATTTTAGAAATTTCTGTCTTATCCAAAGACTAGAGAATCTGAGAAAACCATTTTTTAGTAAATTTCAATTACCGTACCTACGCCCAACTTTTCAGTGATCTGGTGAACATAGAATAACAGTTCAAGCTCCCTTCTCTCAATTAGATTTACTTTTCGTAAAACTCCGTCATAACTTCAGTCTAACTTCAATGAACGAATTTGTACAATATTTTAACTTCTATACCCGGAATTCTAAAGATGTGATAATGTCGAAGAAAATGTTTAAGGTTCCCTTTTGACATGTAGGAGTGGTATTCCATAATACTCTGATTTTTTTTTTTTTTTTTTTTTTTTTTTTTTTTTGTAATACAGAATTTCAAGTTCTTATGCCCAACAATTCCGAAGACCTGGTGAAGTCATAGAAAATGTTCAAGGTCCTCTTTTGACCTAAAGGGGTGCCATTCTCTACTACCCCACTACACTTCGGTCTGAAGTTCAAGGGGAACATTTGGAAAATTTCAAGTTCTTGTGGCCAAGAATTTCAAAAATCTGCTAGAAGTCGAAGAAAATGTTCAAGGTCCCCTTTTGACTTGTAAACTTTGTTTACTTTCTCAAACTAGGGTACATAGGAAATATTTATATACAAAATTTTTGAGTTGCACGTCTACAAATCTGGATAATGGCAAAATATATTCAAACCTCCCTTTCCCACAATACGGCTGTATCTTGCAAAATGTTGTATTTTATACAGCCTAGGGTGCGGGAAAAAGATATATACAAAAATATCAGGGTAATATATCTGATAGTTTCGGATACCTGGTGAACGGCAAAGAAAAAGTTCCCTTATCCCCCTTCTTAGGGACCAATTTCGAAAGTTGTTGTCTTAGGGTGCAAGGAGAATACTTATACGAAATTTCAAGGTTCTTACAGGACGAGGGCTCAGGGATTGAGACAGCAGTTTAAACCTCCATCGCTTCGCTCGTAATTACCCTAGAGAGATGATTTAGGTATCTGTCTCTCCAGGAAGAACGAAACTTTCCAACGATGTGCATTTCGTTCACATCGGGGGTCCAACAGCGGAAGGGTAGGGGGAAAAGTTGAATGTTTTAGTTCCCTCTCCCTTTCAGTATTTGGAGGAGGGAAACTCTCCCCGCTAAAGGAGCTGCAAACATATAAAGGTGGTATCAATAAAGATAAGTAAACATCCTAACTCATAATACCCTGTGTATGGCCCTTCTTGCGTACAACAAATAACAGTGTTGCAAACTTCGAGAAGATGTATTTTTGTTTCAATTTTGTTGAATTTCTTCTTCTACTTCTTTTACGGATTAGGCACGGGAGGCATAAAAGTTAGCCCGTTGGAATCTGTGTTCCATAACCTTTACAGTAAGGTATAGTTCATGTCCCTGTGACAATTAGAAGGGGTACTAGGGCCGCCAACGTAAAGTCTTGAAAGCCCTATCTGTCTTGTGAAGAAAAAGAAAACTGGCACCTTTATTTCCCTTAGGGCTCACATTTTGATAAATCGGACTTATCTCCAGCTTAGGACTCAAGGGGAACATTCGTACAAAATTTCAAGGTTCCACGCCAAATAGTTTCGGAGATCTGGCGAACGGCAAAATATCATTCAAGACCCGTTATTCCGTATTAGGGGCCACATTTCGCAGAATACGCCTTTCTACAGCCTAAGACCCAAGGGGAATATTTGTACAAAATTTTAAGGTTATACGCCTAATAGTTTCAGATATCTGCCGATGAGTGACCTTTTACATATATCGGGGCCCTAAACATTTGTAGTCGGGGCGCCCACGGACTACGAACCAGTATTCTACAAGTCGAAATAAAGCTATGTATACCTTGGTCCTCGTTTAGATAAAGATCCTCGACAGATAAAGAACCGTAGAGTAGATCTACCGATCGATAGTATCGATTCTTTCCAGATGACAGTTAAAGTGGATAGACGTGGACACTAACATCAATTATTATAGTAACAATCGATGTAACTGCTTGATGTATTCGTAGAGCAATGCTAAGGGTTCTAAATTAATCTACGACGTTGCTGCATAGTGAAATGTTTGCTTTTCCATACCGGCTGAGGGAGGTCCCGGAGCGTATAGTATCACATAGCATTTTCGCCTTACCTGTTAAAATAATGAGCTGTGCTCCGTGGGTGCCTAGGATTGAAAGGCCTAGGAGATTTTGATTTAGGATTAGGAATTAGATTTCTGTGCGCTTTCGGTAGCTATGGCCGTCTGAGGGATGACATCGTCGGCGATCACACCAGACGGGGGGTTGGGAAGGAAGAAAGGAATGGGGAAGGGAAGAAGCGGCCTGGGTCCATTATGTTAGGTATGATCCCAGCATTTGCCTGGTGTGAATGAGGAAAACCCAGGAAAACTTTACTCCGGGTGGCTCATCTGAGAAAGCTTTTACACTTTGTCGACCCCACCAGAAGTCGAACCCGGGACTACTCGCAACAAAGGCGACAGCATTAGCGATTACACTACGCAGGGCCATTAGAAGGTTTCGAGGAAAGACAGTTGTTACTGGTAACCTTAGCCCTAACTTTTCCTCGATAGGGTCCCCGTTGCAGGAGATAAGACTCTTATTAAGAGTCTTCATCCCGGCGAAATTAAAATACCGCTAATTTTACAGTAATTATGTGATATCTTCAAATAGATAAAAGATAATTGAAATATGGAACAAGAGCGCCCTAGACAATATTATTTTGCGTGAGGTACCGTTATCACAGGTCACCTAGTGTCTTTCCGTTTTTAGCTGTTTAGAAACGCGAAAATAAATGCCGATTTTTAAAATGGCTCGAAATCGAAAGTAGATAAGTGAGTCGTGATAACGGTTTCTCATGTAAAATAATATTGTCTAGGGCGCTCTTGTTCCACATTTCGATTATCTTTTATCTATTTGAAGATATCACATAATTACTGTAAAATTAACGGTATTTTAATTTCGCCGGGATGAAGACTCTTAGCGAACCAAGGAGAAATTTCGTTTTCTTGGTACAAGTTCTTTCGCATGTTAGCGGTGTTATATTTTATCGCTCCCTCCAGTATGTCTTTGGCCTTAGACACGAGAAGTTTATTAGCTCTATAATTTTTTAGTCTAAATAAAGAAGTTAGTATTTTTTCTGTCGGCCCTAACTATAAGTCCACCATTTGTTTTGAAATTGCATCCATTTAGAATGCCATAATGCGTCATTTTTTACTCAACCGATACATATCTATATTCTCAAGAGGTCAATTGAGAGTAATATTGTTAGAATAAAAACGAGCCTAGTTGCTACTAATTCTGAAGAAAGGAAATATTGTGTGCCTCTGTATGTGTGCACTTCGATAACCCAGCAGCGGAGGTTTCTGGAGATAAAACAAAATGCTAACGGAGAAGACACACATCTTTTAACTGAGACTGGTTCTACAGGAAACGCAACGCAGCCAGAACAGCGCAACTTCCAGAAAGAAAACCAAGAAATATCGCCCATTAAAGTCTCACAACTTGAAGTTACATTTTGTTGAGATATGGCGAAGAAGGATGTTCCTTCATAAAGAACAATAATTTTTCAGACAGCGGTTAGCAAAGCCTTTTAGCTCTGGTCGCAGTTCAGCTGAAAAAAAAAAAAAAAGTTAAAAAATAGAGACGAATATGTCTTGTGGGATTTTGCAAAACTTATTGTAATGAAGCATTTTTGTTCTGTTTTTTTAATATTCTTTTTAATAGAATAAGAGCTCAAGACATGGTAATAGTTTCTTTGTAGTTTTTTCTTTTTCTTTTTTTGCTTATAATACAACTGCAGGGGATTTTAGTACGCATTTTTCTTCTCTCTCAGTTCGACTCAAATTATAAATTGAGTTAACGTAGTTTTGAGATTCAGAATTAGCTTACCTTTAAGGTTGCACCACTGAAACCATATTTTTGGGCTGATAGCCAATTTGTTAATCCAATTGATATGCTTCACTTATGTTAAGAGTGTCTCAGTTGTTTTAATAGAAACATCAGGATTGATTTATATATATATATATATATACATAGACTAGCTGAACCTGCGCTCTCTACACAGCGCATCATTCACATATGAGCATGAATCTCCTTGTCATTCCTCACAACATCTGTACATGTTCCTTTACAGACACAAGTGAAAGACGTCTTGATAAAAATCGGTAAGGGGTATCATAAAGGGGAGATTTTTTCGATTATTATTATTTTTTCAATATCTCGCACCGTTTGCAAGATTTGAGCCTACTTGCGGTTGAAGTTTCTAATTCATGTATGATCAGTGTTTTCTTTCTTCTTGCATGCAGTATGTAATAAGCAAATATATTACTAATTATACACGCACAATTAATTATAATATTAGTGATATATGGTGTTCATTGGCTAAAGTACTCCAAACAGTAAAGATTCATCGTAGACTGGAGAAATGATTATCCTTCGTTTTTCATTATCATTTGGGCATGAAACGAACGCCTGAGATATACAACTCCTGTATAGAACTATGTTGTGTTGGAATGTATAAGTCGTAGGATATGATTGTTTACTTTTTTTAAACATTTTAACACCCAGTGTACCCCTCAAAATGTAATAAAGAAATAACGCCCGCGTTTTTTAAAATATTCAATTAGAACTGGACAATCTACACAAAATTTACACACTTGTTTCTCGTTGGCAAAAGTGTATTGATTGCCATGGTTTTTATTTCGATTAATAAATGTTTGTTTGAACTGAGATATGCTCTTTTGAAATTGAAGGTTGAAAACCACAAGAACTTTCTTTACAACCTGATAAAACGGCACATTTCTAGTACTTGTGGTTTTCGAGATCTCATTGTCAAAAGGATTGGAGATAAACATATAAATTTTTCTTTTGAGACAAACTTATAAACCTAACGTTTTAATATATAGATACCATATTTTTTTATTTTTAAGTTTTCAAACTAGAGTGTATAAAAATGTGACATAGCCTATTAAAAATTAATTAATATTTGCGTATTGTTTTTGTTTAGCCGTCTGTGAATGAGGTCCCCGGTTCGATCCCGGGTCGAGTAAGTTTGTGATGGACAATATCGTGTCCGTGGGTTTTTTCGGGGTACTCCCATTTCCTCCCACTTTCTCATTCCGCCAAGTCTTTCATCATCGTTCACTTGCCTTAATCATCGTCTCTCGTGGCCTTCATGCTGAAAAAAGGCACTGAGTCTCAACAAGAGCTCCTTCGTGGCTAAGCGGTTAGCATGCGCGCCTTTGGCGTGGTTCGATTCCACGTTAATCAGTAGGTCCACGTCTCATATAGCCTCGCTGCTGAACGGAACGTAAAACTCAAAAATCATTCAATCAATGAGTCTCAACAAACACATCAAATATGAGATAGTAAAAGAAAACTAAAAGATTTTTATAATAACTGCATTTGGTAAGAAACATCGATTTTGGAAGCGTAGTTGGATAAAACAGTTAAGTGAGACCGGATTCGGACTGTTTTCTTATAATAATATCAAGTTCGTTTATACTTAAGACCATTTATTCAATCAGGATACCAGCCAATTCATAAAATAAAAGTGTTTAATAATAAATTTTTCTTCCTCATTTCGATAGACAAGAAAGTGTTGCATCATTGGTTGCCTAAGTACAGTGCCCAATGCTGTAAATCACAAGAACTTTTGCCTTCCAGCCAAACACATCCAAAAGAATGTCACATTAAGACTGATGCTAATTTATTCCATGTTCTCAAGTCACCTCCGCCTCTTGGATTGTTCATGTCTTGCGTCTGGTAATACCTCTATAGGCGTTGTATGCACTGGATCGAAAGCACTTAAAATCTTAACGACTATTTATATCCCGAGACCAATTGGAAACTGGATCTTCAAGTCTGGATTACATGCTTACAATGAGTACCGGCATTGACTGCTATTGTGTATATGGTAAAATATGTCTAACATGTGAAGGACAGTGCCTTTTATGTTTTCGATATCCATGCTTTCATTTTCACTTCTCACGTGCCGTCATCTACTTAAAAGAAAGGGGGAAAAGAAGTAAATTAATGCGAGGATATAATAGAAAGTAGAACATCCACCAAGGTTTGCGAGTCTGAAATGTACTGTTTACATTATTATCAACAAAACTAGTTTTAAAATTCCTTTGGAAAAAATAAAATGAAATATTTCAGTTTAACGTCTCACGATTACCTGATTTACGCCCTTTAGGGTGAGGGAGATGGATGATTTAGGCAAATGAATAATGACAGAAGAATCGGTGGAGTGAGAATGTGGGAGGAAACGAGAGTACTCCGAGAAAACCCACATGCACTAAGGCCTCTACCACTGAGCCACCGTGCTCCGAAAATACCTTTGGAAATACACTTGTATTCTTTATTTATTTATTTATTTATTTATTTATTTATTTATTTATTTTGTTTGTTTATTAAATCTTATACAGTGAAACCTCCCGTAACGGACACCTCTTTAATACGGACAGATGTTTTTTTTTTTTTGTCCCGGCAAAAATATACGTTCTTTTACTGAACAAAACCCTCTCTTTTACGGACACTCTCTGATACGGACATGGACAATCCTTTGTTCCCCCCAAACGTTTCAATAACCTCTTCATAATGGAAAGGAATTATTCCCGATTCTGGGATATATTACAGTAGACAGAAAAGTCTTTTCCCCACAAGTGTATCTATCATGAGTCTAGACCTAATGAACCATCAAATAGAACAGTTTCAAGCTGAACTTGAAATTCTTCTTTTTCTCTGCCCGCAATAAACTGCTTTCTGGGAGGAAGAAGCATGCCTTTCTCGCTAAACAAAAAAGAGTTTAGCCGGGTAGTTGGTTCCTAATAAATCTTTTGAGAAGATTTTGAGAATTGAAATAAATGAAAAACGCTTTCCCTCCTGCTCCCCTTCCCCCCTCATCTATCCCGCATATGCAAACACCTTTGGCATATTATTCTTCATCAGTTGATAGGCGGTATGTAAGTTCATGGATTTTTTACAGGGTGATGAGGTATACTTAAGAAAATTACCATACACACATTATCTTTTGCAGTATACGAATATATTAACACATTCCCCAGCAATAATATTATTTAACAAAAATGAATTTCTCCCTCATCCCTTCCAGTAATTCAAATACGTACTAAATAGAGTATTTTCATGTTGAATTTTACGTATTTACACTCATACATAATGCATTTACTGTGTATTACTGCATACAATCACCGTTGTGAGAAATTTCTGTAACCTCTCTGTAACGGACACCTCTCAGTAACGGACAAAAATTCATGTCCCACTGGTGTCTGTTATTCAGAGGTTTCACTGTATTTTGAATGGCGAAGCCTTGCCTTCCAATTCATCATTTAATGCAGTCATCAGAGAATAGCAAGTATAAATCAAGATGTATACAATAATGGAAGAACATTATAATTAAAGCAAAGAAAATAATAAGAGATAAATCTTTAAAACAGAGAAGAGAATATCTAGGGACGTAGCTTTGGTGGTACTAATTACTGGCAGTCTGCTATAGGAAAATGTTGTTCCTTTTAAACAGGTAGTTGGTGACTTTCGTATGTCAGGGATTGAGTTCCATAGACGTGTAGTGCCTTCTGTAAAAGATTTTGAGGAAAATTTCGTTTTATGCAGTGGGATTTTTAAAGTTTAAAGTCTCGGTGGAGCGCGTCTGTATGGAATTAGGGATTCCTAAAAAATGGAATTGATGATACAAGTAATCAGGTTGACCAACTTCAGAACTTTGAATACTGCAATTAAAGTCTGACATGAACAAAAAGTTTCCAGATTAAGCCACTGCAATTGTAAGGAGTCAATGGCTTCAGGTTAAGTATAAATTGTATGCAGCTAACTTATATTCTCTGTAACCAAGGAGGAAGCTCTTCAGTTAAATCCTAATACACAATACCGTAATAGTATTAATGAAATAATAATATTTAGAGGGCAAATGTAATTTTTGTCTTTTAACTCTCCCCAACGACTTAAGTTGATGCGTCTGGGTCTTCGATCTACTGTTTGCTATAGGCTAAAATCGTGCTTAATTTAAATCTTTAATTGCTTACTTTTCACGATTTATAGTAGTTGATGTGCCCAAGTCTTCGATCTACTTTACATTATAGGCTAAAATCATGCCTAATTATAAGCTCTAATTGCATATATTTAACGCTTATGATAGTTGATGCATCCGAGGCTTTTATCAACATGTGAACAAATAAAAATGGCTCGCACCAAATTTTAGGGTTTTAGGATTTAGGGATTTTAGATTTCTGGGCTTTCGGCATCTAAGGCCATTTAGCCTGTCACGGTTTGATGGATGACGTACCTCGCCGAGCACACTATTCGGGGAAAGGGAAGGAAGAAAGGATTGGGGAAGGAAGGAAGCGGCCTGGGACTTATAAGTTAGGTACCATCTCGGCATTTGCCTGGTGTGAATGAGAAAAACCTTATTCAGGATGGATGACCTGAAAAAGCTTTATATACAGGAGAGAAGATGACGCTTTTAGCCGGCATTCTTCGCAGGAAGATCAATTGAATTGGACACATCTTGGGAAGAAATCGTCTTCTTCATACCGCCAAAGAAAATAAGGTGGAATAAAAGAGACAAGTAGAAGGGAAACAACTAAACGATGCTTTGAAAAAATAGAAAAATATTTTATTATTATTATTATTATTATTATTATTATTATTCTGCCTTTTGACAGGTCCTGGACTAATAAGTTTTCTTTCCTGGAAATGTTAAAGAGGAAAACAAGAAAATATTGGGAGTTAAAAGGGAAGCTGAACGTGAAAGAAACATTTCCAAGCCAAACCTAAAGAAAGAACATTAGTCCAGGACTTGCCAGTAGACACAATAATAATAATAATAATAATAATAATAATAATAATAATAATAATAATAATAATAATAATAATAATATATAAAGAAAGTCTAGTAGCACATAACTTATCGTACGATGCTGAATTAACGCCAAAATTTCAATTAATTAATTGATTTATTTATTTCACTGTGGAAAATTAACGTATTTAATAGTCCAGACTAAATTATTCGTTTTTTCATACTTTAAATTGTCTTTGGAATGAAATGAAATCTTTGAGTTCAACGTCCCATGATTATGCTTGTTAGGCTAATGAGACGACGATTAAAGCAAGTGAATGATGATGGAAGAATTGGTGGAATGAGAAAGTGGGAGGAAATGGGAGTACCCGAGAAAACCCGCGAGTACGATGTTGTAAACTACAAACTTACTTGCCCGTGGATCGAACTAAAGACCCCCCCACGTACCAGAAATAAGCGCTCTACCAGTGAGCCACCGTGGCCCCTAAATTGTCTTTGTAGGAAACTGACCGAACGGTTAGGTTAGTTAACTTATATCTTATAAAGATGCTGCAAAGACCATTTAAAATATAAGAAAAAACATCTAGTCTGGACTTTTTAATATGTTAATTTTCCACAGTAATATAAATAGATAAATTAATAAGACACATATATATATATGCAAGAGTTTGACAAATGTCGGAAGACTCTTTAGAGCGATCGTGTACAGTTTTCTTGCTGTTTGGGTAAACAAAATAGATTATTGAGACGCAATTGAAATCTGAAATTCAATTGAGTCCATCCCACGTACGGCAGGATATCTCTTCACCTCACCTAATGAAAACTCTCCAAGGTCATGTCTGCTTGTTGAGCTACACCTGAGCAGATCCACCCTGAATAGGTTCTCTTCTCTTCCGTATACTGTCGTCCCAAACCAATCCCTTCTTTCTTTTTTCAGTCTTTTTTCTCTTCCTTTTGTTGGGTGGAGATTCGATCCTCGGCGTTCCGCACCTCAGTAGTTTCAGTGACATCAAATGGCTAAGTTGAATGGTGACACCTTGATTGCGTGAGAGTTGCTGGGGCATTGTCTGCATTAAAAATAAATAAATTAACAGAAGACATCTACGCCCACCACATGCTGTCCGATTATGTGGAGTTGTCTTACGGGGAAAGATTTGTAGCCGTTGCTTGTTCTGGATCTTCGACATATTAAATGATGTATATTTGTAACTGGTTTCAGTCCTTACATCTTGAAGATTCAAAATTGTATTGAGTTTGTACTAGCGTCTTTAGAAAAAATGTTTCTTGAGTAGCAAATACTTATTTTCACTATAAGGTAAGGCAAGAGTTTTAGCAAACTAAAGATCATAAAAAAAAATACCTCAGAAATTTAATAGTGCAACAACGACTCACCAACCTTAGGGTCATATCCATAGAGCATAAGTTAGGTTGAAAGTTATCTTTTGAGGACATTGTAAAAACTTTTGCTGCCGAAAAGAGTCCGCAAATTTAAATTTTGGTTCTAGCTTTTTGTGTTTTTAATTAACTTACATCGATTTAATAGATTTGCCAAATGTCCGAGTATAATACTCGAGACAACAGCATGACTGTTTGTCATAATTAAATATTCTACTCTAAAGCAACAGACTGTTGGTTCATTCTTCACATATGCACATCCCGATATAATTCCAAAAACATTGTGATTTGCAGTTATTATGATAAGACTAAAGAATATGTGAAGCATGCTACTCTGATTATTTGCTAATTAAATACTAATTAGTTTGGTGTTTTATCTTGTAATAAAAACTAAATTATGTGCTGCAATTTTGAAATCAAGCTTTACCACTTAAAGAAAAATGGAATAGGAGAATTACTGTGTGATGCCAATATCAGGTGTAGTCGGGGAGCGTTTTGGTTTGGTTGGTCAGGGAAGGGATGGGGCTGCTAAGGTGAGTGCTTTGTGCCGGGCGAACAAATAGCCTAGTTGCGTCGTTGACCACGTTTTATTTATTACTAGCTGAATATATCCATCCTTCGCATGGGGTCTGTATTTGAAAGCCAACGCCTGTGGGAGTATCATCATTCATTTCTGCGACCACGAAAACTATGGATTTGACACTAATATCAATCATTTTGAATTACTTTTACATGTCTCGGTATCCCCCCCCCACGGTGACCCTCGGCCCGCAACCGAATAGGATGAATTTGGAAATTAATGCGATTGGAGTTCACCATTGATCTCAGCGACCACGAAAACTATGAATTCGACACTAATATCGGTCATTTTCTACTACTTTTACTTGTCCCGGTAAAGCCCCCCCCCCCGAGACCCTCCTTGGTTCGAATTTTGACAAAAACGTTTCGCCTTGGTCTGGGCCTGGACCAAGGTATCCCTGACCAAAATATGGTAACTCTCGGTCCACTCGTCTGGTCCCCAGGCCGCACACAGACAGACAGACAAACAAACTCTTTATTTTATTTATATTAAATTGACTTCCAGATACAATCTGTTCAGTCCAATTTACACTGGAATTGTTAGCTTTCAAACAACAATAATGGGAAATTATAAGGAAGGAAGTCGCGGCCAGGACCTTTATTTAAGAGTACCAATCCTGTATTTGTCAGGTGGCACTAAGGAAAAAGATTGAAAGATTAAAGATGATCGGCCAACGAATTTAAATGCGGGACCTCTTGATAGCAAGAACGCTACCCAAATAGCGTAAGGTAGCTCGTTTAACTGAACGAGCGCTATCTGGCAACAGGCAGGGGCGGCTTTAGGATTTTAATTTTGGGTAGGCCCGCTCCTTCCCTTATGGATATATATGCACATTTGATTGATTAATGAGAGTAAAAAATTACTCCTACAGTAGTGCTTGATACTGTTTGTTAAATAAACAATATATTACTCTTTATTGCATCTTTTAGTGTTTATATATTTCTAAAAAATTTTGGGGTAGACCCGTGCCTACCCGGCCTACCGGCTAAAACCGCCACTGGCAACAGGGAATGAAGCCGCCTACCGGGAATCGAACTTGATACATGGGTAAGATAATTTTCTTTTAGAAATTCTAACGTTTATAAAAAATGCTGTTCCCACGATCGTAGCAACTAAAAGGTTGTCTTAGTTCGTAGAACTCCTTTCACAAACACAAATTCAGCACTTTTCGCATAACAAGCCACAGCATGGAACATATCACGTTTATAGTCACCAGACTGCTGTGAGAAGAAAAGCTAGAAGACACATAACACACACTCACTCAGTATGAGAGAACGCTCGCAAGACGTCGGACGGTATACAAACAACGGAGCCAAAGGAAAAATGTGACGTCACATGACGTCATCGAGCTCTAACTTGTCGTTTGAGAATACTGCTGTTGGCCGCGCGTCTGTTCATTACCATGGAAACATGGTGTTCGTTTGGCGGGTGTGTTTAGTAGTGGTGGTCGCAGCTGGTGTATGCGCCGCTAGCGAGGACCAGAGGGACATTGACGACTATGATCTTGATTTGAAGTTTGATACCACGGCGCAGGTAAGTTGATGTCACATGATACATTTGTCTTCGGAAACTTTGAGATGCCACTTGTCGTGGAGTATCATAAAGTGTATCTGTCGAAGGTCCCGTTACTAGAGCAATACCCAAGGGAAATATGATGATTGCTTCACCATGACACCGGGCGTCTTAATAAAATATTCAGTAATCTGTGATGTCGTGATCGATAGCATCTTGATAAAAGCTCTCTCTCTCTCTCTTTTTTTTTTTTTTTTCATGTGTGTGTGGAACTTGTCCCGAAACCAAAAATCAGGTCAAGTAAAACAACTTTTCTGTATTAATTGAAAAATAATACGATAAAATTCATGTGTAATACTTTTTCATTAGTGAGAATAGTTTTTTTTTTTTTTTAAAGCAAAATAAAAATATTAATATCTGTTACAATCTCAATATTGTAGAAACGTGATCAATAGGCCGTTTTTTTTAGTAATAATTTTACTTTGGAAGTAAATATAATTTGTAAGGTTTGTGGAATGCATTGTAGCTCAGTGCCTGGCTAAACTCTCTTGCTCTGATTAGTTAAAAAAAAAAAAAAAAGTTTGCATAGAATTGAAGGTTTCTCTCAGCACTGAGCTTGCAGTTTGCCGTGGAATCGCAGCCATCCATATATGTACTCTCACTGGGAATCGAACTTAGGTTTCCCGTACATGGGAAACCTTTTGTTTCGTGAAATTTTCCTTGGGTCATTCTGTTTCCTTTTCAAATGTTCCATCGACGACTCAGCAACATTCCCTAGAAAAGTGGGAAATCAAAACGAACGGTTTCATTTCATTTTGTAAATGATATTGATTTTAGCCAAACACATCCTGGGTTATTCCTTTTTTTTTTTCACTTAGCCACGGGTTTGATCTTCATGTGCTACTTACATAGAGTGTTAACGCCTAGTTTTTGTGTATGTGGCCCTGGAATCGATTCCTAATAGAAATACTTGCTTTGGATACAAGTACAAATAGTAATTTGTTTCCCACTTAAAACAGTATATTATGTCTAATATAGAATCAATAATAATAAAAAAAAACGTTAAGTCAGTCACAGGTTGTTGTCAATAATAGCCCGATTTTCATTACTCTGTTAGCATAAACATGTTCCCGTGTACTGGAACGTAAATAACTATATCTTAGATCAGTGGTTTCCAACCTTTTTTGACTAACGTCTCACTTTACTGAACGTTCAGCACATCGTGACATATAATAATATAGATTATAATAGTGTAAGGCGGTAAGTTTTTATAAAAGGCTGAATATTATTGTAGACTCGGTGTAGCATTGGGGCATTGTTGTTTCCGTTAGAGGTATTGACTGCAGTGGCGGCGCTACAGGGGAGCAAGGAGGGGCGCCATCCCAATATTTTTTCTCGCCCTCCATTTTTCTATGTACAGCCGGTGAATAATAATAATAATAATAATAATAATAATAATAATAATAATAATAATAATAATAATAATAATAATAATAAAGATATATGTATATACAATATATTAATAATAATAGGGGCCGCGGTGGCTCAGTGGTAGAGTGTTCACCTCTGGTGCTTGGGGTCGCGGGTTGGATCCCAGCCCCCGCCAAGTGAACTTTGTGGTGGACAAACACCGTGTACGTGGGTTTTTGTCGGGGTTCTCCCGTTTCCTCCCACTTTCTTCATTCCACCATTTCATTCATTACTCATTCCCACCGTCTCCTTTAGCCTAACCGGCATAAACGTGGGACGTAAAACTCAAAGATTTCGTTTCATTTTTTTAATTAATAATAATAATATTTAAAAAAAAACAAGTGTGCTTGCCTCGCCTTCCTAAAATTTTCTTGCCTCCCTCCTGCCCCCCTACTATTACGAGCCTAGCGCCGCCACTGATTGACTGGTACACTCCGTCTCAAAATTACACAATACTCCATGATTTCTAATTTAAAAAAATACGCCATAGCTTACGGGACTGCTCGATAAACCTGTTGGGTAGTGGAGTTTTCCTTAATTGAGTCCTTAGGAGGGAAAGGGGATTTAAAAATAAAAGTTTCGTCTCTTTTCACCAAATCTCTGGAGATGTTGGGCGTAGGAACTAGGGTTGCCAACTGGCCTGGCCGGAAATATTGCTGTTATTTTGATTAAAGCCGGTGACAGGTGCGGATCCAGGACCGACTTCTGGTGGGGGAGCGGTGGGTTGTCATACTGCTACTTTTAAGGGCTCCAAACTTTCGGATGGGTTTTATTTATATATATATAAAATAAGAAAGTTTCCTCTTCTGGGGGAACGATCGCCCTCCTGGATACGCCCCTTCCCGGTGATCAGTACAAACTTCTTACCACCCCTTTTATGACCGGTTTTATCTCAAATTTGTATCTAGTTCCAAGCAATTTCATCTAGTTCGAAGTATAGATTTATAAAGTACCTTTTATTCTGTAAATTCAAAACTGTCACCTTTCACCATCTATAAATGATTAATATATTTTGTTCATGTGTTTAGGTAATTTTAAAGAGAAGACAGGGACTGTATCAGGGAAATTTTGAAATTTGCTTGAATTTGAATTTTATACATTTATTGAGAGTGAAAAAGGATTTCTTAAAGCAATTAGTATAAATTTAAAGAATAAATTTCATTTTTCAAATGCAAAATTGTCACGTAAAGATTAATATACTTTTGTTCATCTGTTTCGATGACTTTAAAGAAGTGTTAGTTACTGGTAAATACAATAAAATGATTAATGCCGATTTCAGTTTTTCATTTATAGTATAATAGGTTATCTATTAAGCTTATTAGTGATTGTACTAAGGATATGCAGTATACAGGTCTAGTGCACTTTTGTTAGTATATTTCCTTCCCATGGATGGGTCCGAACAGAGATACTTTACACTCAGACCTATACTATAGGGAATTTTAAGGTGGTGCCGTTTTTTTTTTTTTTTTTTTTTTAATTATTTTCCAGAGTTAGAAACCCTAGTAGAAACTTGCAATTTTATATAGTGTTTCCTCAATGGAGTTTTGTAAAATTTACGCCTTGAGAGACGCAGGGTTTTAAAAGTTTTCCAACATGTTTCTTTCGAAGCATTAAACATTCGGACAGAAAGTTTGATATATGAGGATTTTTTGATGCAAGGTGGTTCAGTGATAAGCACTCAGCTCTGGGCGAGGGATCCCTGGTTCAATTCTAAGGCATTGTGTGAGTTTTCCCGTAATTCTCTCAGTTTCTCATTCCAGAAAATTCTTTTACAATGATTCACTTTATTAATCATCCGTCCCCATTTATTTACAGGACAGTCCATGCGATGTTAAATTTAAATAAAAGTAATAATCCCTTGGATTCATCATCATCACCATCATCGTAGGTATTATGTCATTACTGGCAGATTATTTGTTGTCAACTGACAATCTCCTCTAGCCAAGGTCCTCAGCTAACCTCGTGACGTAGTAATTTTCTGTTTTATCACTATAAATTGTACCCACTTTCTCCTCTGCCTCTTTTTCCTGCTATCGTACATTGTGTTACGTTCTCAGCCAGTGTCCTAAACAGTTTCTCAATCTCTTTTAAGGTAGTCCTAACACTTCCTTAATTTACTTTCCCTTCGGTCCAACTATTCTCCGTTATTCTCCACACCCACAATCCAAGAGCCTCTAGTCTCTGTACGTTGCTTATCATTGATTAAACCGTGCTTTTCTTTATAAATTATAGTTTTTGTACAAAATTTTAAATTTGTAACTGATTTAAATGTGTTAATAAGTGGACGTATGCGTGTATGTAGCTCTACGTCATTCGCTTACAGTTTTAAGAGCACAGTTTCCCACCATGAACTTTCACTATTGTGGGGGTGTCTACCATAATCGATTGGCAGGTTGGTTGATTTGGAATTTAGCGTCCAATTCAGTATCGAGGCTGTAAGAAATGTGGATGTACAGCAGTGGCGGATTATAGTCCGGGGCCAGGGGGTCTATTACCCAGCTTTTAGAATGACAAAAATAATTGAAACTATTATTTATATATTTTTGAAAGTTTATAGTAAACTAATAATATAGATATCATAGTCTGGGTTCTGGCTGCCCCACCTAAGTTTTTACCGTGTAGATCCGCCACTGAACAGCTTAACATGGGATCTGAACGACTTGAGCTCCCACCGGAAATCGAACCCAGGTCTCTTGCGTCGAAGGCACGTACCTTAATCGTATAGCTACGAGAGACTTCCTTGCTATAATCGAGAATCCATCTCATAATTCAAAAGAGCACTCGGAACAGTGTCTCAAATGAATGAGCTGGTGATGTTTATGTTCTAGATTAATGCTCCAAGACACTCCTGTGGACTGGTGGGGACCCAGTGTCCTTCTAATTGAACTTCACGCTTAACGAATATTTTGTAGGTGATTGTGGCAAAAGGAAATGTCAATATTTTGTAGGTGCTTGTAGCAAAAGGAAATTTCGGTATTTTTCGGTGATTGTCACAAAACGAAATAGTGTTTTGTGGGTGATCGTAGCAAAATGAAATGTCCATATATTCTGGGTGATTGTAGCAAAAGGAAATGCCAATATTTTGTAGGTGCTTGTAGCAAAAGGAAATTTCGGTATTTTTCGGTGATTGTCGCAAAAAGAAATAGTATTTTGTGGGTGATTGTAGCAAAATGAAATGTCCATATATTCTGGTGATTGTGGCAAAAGGAAATGCCAATATTTTGTAGGTGCTTGTAGCAAAAGGAAATTTCGGTATTTTTCGGTGATTGTCGCAAAAAGAAATAGTATTTTGTGGGTGATTGTAGCAAAATGAAATGTCCATATATTCTGGGTGATTGTAGCAAAAGGAAATGCCAATATTTTGTAGGTGATTGTATCAAAAGGAAGTTTCGGTATTTTTCGGTGATTGTAGCAAAAGGAAATAGTATTTTGTGGATGATTGTAGCAAAAGGAAATGTCCATATTTTCTAGGTGATTGTAGCAAAAGGAAATGTCTATATTTTCTGGGTGATTGAGCAAAAGGAAATGTCAATATTTTGTAAAAGGAAAAGTCAGTATGGCATCTTACGAATTAAGAATAGAATTTCTTTCTTCCATTTTTTTTCATTGATAAAGGCTATAGTATTACGGAAGTCAAGAAATGAGACACACATATGCCACAGGCGCCAAACAGCCTATTAAAAAATATAAGTTTATAGATATTGAATTCTTTAGTAGCAAAATAAACAAATTCCATTTCTTTTTGAAGCGTAGTTGCTTGTAGACATCTTTTTAGCCTTCTTTCCATTCCACGTGGCTAGGAGTCATTATGTTTGTTTATATACAAACAAATCGTCTGGCCGGTGGATGTCGAAATTCTCATCAATGGCATGTTTACGTTCAGTGCACTTGCTCATCATATTTTATTACGTCATTGCATAATTTCGTAATATTGAATTTTATTCTGTGTAATAGTTATTCCTATAAGGTATTTTAGAATGATAGCAGATATATATAGTTGACGTTTAATTGTGCAATAAGATGTTACATATTGCTGGTTTATTAGTCATGCTATGTCGGTAAAAAAGAATGCTGAAACAGATAAAATTCTAATTCATAATTCGAACGAAGTAGATATTGGTATAGTTTTTTGGAATAGAGTAACCAATAATTGTTCGAATTATTATTCCGATGAACGAATAATTGTGTGATCAATAAATGTTCGAATTACGAGGGTTGATCAGAAAGTAAAGTTACAAAGCCTGCAGTGAAACGTGTATATATTATTTCGTACAACCAATAAGCTAAGGGCCAACAGGTAGTACAGTACATTCATTAGATTATTTTCCGACATAGCCTCCATATCGGTTGAAGCACTTGTCGCATCGTGGGAAGAGTTTGAAGATTCCCACCTGGTAAAAACCCTGTTCTAGCGTGTTCAGACCATAGATGGCCATTTTCCACTGGGCTCGCTCGTGCTTGCGCTCACATGTATCAATTGGGCTCGCGCTCATCTCTCTTGACTGGGCTCGCGCTCATCTCTCTTGACTGGGCTCGCACTTACGTGGGCTCGCGCTCACCTTCTCAACTGGGCTCCGCTCACTAGCACTCGCGATCTCTTCTCTCAACTGAGCTCGCTCTCACCTGTCTCAACTGCGCTCGCGCTCAATTATTGAGTCCGAGCCCGGTTGAGCGCGAGTGCCGAGCTCATGAGCGTCGGGCTCGCGAGTTTGGACACCTATGGTTCAGACACGTTGTCACGAAGTGTTTCAGCTCCTCCTCTGAATCGAAGCGACGGCCTCCGAGGTTCTCCTTCAAGTGCGAGAACAGGCAAAAGTCGTAATGTGATCCTCCTGTAGTCCTGAATCAGCTTCTCCACGCGAGCTGTATTCAAATCTGTTAATGCCTTGCTAGGTCGGCCACTGCACTTCTTGTCGGTGACGTTTTCTCTACCAGCGGCAAACTTTCGACACCATTCAGCAACATGCTGACGTGACCGTAAACCTCCACAATTGTCGGTGAATTTCAGTCGCAGTTACATGTTTCGCCCACAGAAATCGAATAACTGAGTGGATTTCTTCGCGAGACCAGTTTTCAAAATGAGTCACCATTTGTGTTTTACTACAACTATAGATATACCACATTGACTTGACACCTAGTCTTCCGTTCCAGGTTCTGGTATCGGCTGAAGGAATTCCACTCCCTTTCGTCAAGGCCCTCTCACTTAGCAACAGCTGAACCTTTATTGGCTCAACGCGTGGGTGTGTGAAAATGTGTGAGCTTTAGTTCGCATTTTTGCCACGCCTCAAGACATTTTGGCAGCACTATAGCGCCGTAGGGGGCGGGAGGCTGAAAATGAACAGTTGCCAAGTCCACGTATTAAAATTACCTCACACTTTTCATTCCCATATAACAAAAAACTCCAGAAATATCGACCTTGTAACTTCAGTTTCTATTCCTTTCTCGTATTACTCGAATAATGAATAATTGTTTGAATAAATTGCTGATTACTTGAATAACTAATAATTGTTTGAATTATTATTTGAATGAACGAATAATTGAAGACTTGCTGTAGAAAACAATGTAAGAGCCACCTTGAAATTGTTTCACTTATTTTACTTTTTGAATACGTTTATGCCTTAGATTTTCATACTTAGTTACAGGCTAGGTTGTATTTCTAAGCAATAGTACTTTCTATTTTATAACGCTTGGGCACAATTTAGTATCTTTTGTCTCTAGTGTTACGGTAACTTTTGTTTTTGGCACTTACCTTGTTTTCTGGTAAAAAAAAAAATGAAAAATTTAGTAGGTAACGCAGATAGTACCTGCAAAATGCTAGTCCTTGAACCAATAGTTATTTCCAAGGTTGTTCCCATATTGGCAAATTTGGGTGCCCAGTAATCATTACGTCACGAACCGCGCACCCAAATTTCTGGTCTGTGAGAAAAGGTTTGGATACAGCGATTAGTTTATTTAACAGCATTTTGTAAATATAACCTGGCTCATTGTCTAAGCTTTTTAAAAAAATACTAGCTGAACCTGCGCTATTTACACAGCGCATAGTTCTAATATGCGCGTGAATCTGCTTCCCACTTCTCACTCAAAGGGAGTGAATTGCTGTAGACAAACGTATAAATGTAGTAGTTTTAATATATATAGAACGTTAGGGTGAGTTTGTGTCAAACTTGGATAAGTGATAGATGATACCAAATGCAAATATTTTTTTTTCTTATAATTCCATGCCCAAGTACGCTTCTAGAATAATTAACACTTCTGATCAGAGTATATACACTTATTCATTAAAAACTAGAATACAGTTTAACGGTTTCGAAACGGTTTAATGTTATCTTCATCAGACACTAACTCAGTTTTTAATAAATAGGAGTTACTATCTGATGAAGATAACGTTAAGTTGTCGAAACCATTACACTGTATTCTAGTTTTTAATGAATAAGTGAATATACTCTGGTCAAAAGTGTTGATTATTCTATTAGTGAGTTCTAGAGTCGTGATAAATAGAGTTGCAAGTACGCTTCATTGCGAGTCCACAAGCCTTCGAAGTTGCCAGGCTTGCAATAGGTTTTGTCATTCAAATTAAAGGAAAGCGCCTGAAATGTCCATCAACCCGCTTTACGTAGCTCCTCTACTGGTTGCCTTTCACAAGGGTATCAACCTTAACATCCTAGTGGTAATATTAAACTAATAGGGTCAAAATGACGCTCAAAATGTGGAATAGATGATGGACTACTTGCCCACCGAATTTCGCTGATCCGGCCAGTAGTTACCGAGAAATAATGTACTAAATACACACACATACACGTGAAGTAAAAGTATATGCTTCCGTACACTTATAATGGGAGCTGAAAATGTGAATAAGCTTAGGGAACAGCGGTCAGATAAACTTCTAACCAGCGATGCCAACCTAGAACCTTAAAAAATCTCATCTTGAAAGACGAAAATTCTCATTTTGCTCTTAAATTGCCCCCGCGCTATGTTAATTACACTTTTAAAAAATGTATAAAATATGAAAATTGAAACTACTGTGTATAACTTACTTTTTTCAATGTTTCAGTGAAATAGGGGTCGTCCACATATTACGTAACGTGCCAACGGGGGGAGGGGGTTCGACCTTGCGTTACGATGTGTGACAAAGAGGGAGGAGAGGGTTTACGTCTTCGTTACGTAACGCATGTGTTTTTGCTGTCATTTTTCTGCAATCTTTTAAACAAATAATTTTATTGAGTTCTTTTCTTTCTTATAAATAAATAAATATTTTGGGGAGGAAATTGCGAACATATAGCCTATCTAAATTAAATCATGCAGAACAGGTTCAAATACGCTACTGGACACTAGCATGACTGGTGACGAACACTTCGTGTATTACAATATAATAAAACTTTATAAAACTATAATAAAATATTACAATATAATAATATAATTTTGTGGCTATCGCAGCATTGCACTTACGGCACACGATTTTCTGGAGTTGATTGTTAAATAACATAACCATCACTTGAAAATCCCCTCGCGTTCCCACTCGTTATTTCTGAGACTCTTATTTAATACTTTTGATTTCAATCATTACCCCACTCTATTCTTCTAAGGATTTTCCATGTGAAACAAGAAACTCTTTTTGGTGAGATAGTATTTCCCGCAATGGAACGATCCACGATTTGCAGAGCAAAATAAGATATTAGAAAATGGAAACCTATTTCGTCGGATATTCATCTCATACTGATTTTCTTTTTTCATTTTTGGATTTGAATGTTTTTGGAAAAATCGAGTTTATTCGCATTCTGGCACTGATTTAGGACAAGAAGAATTTGAAAAGGAATAAACTGAAGTCCAAAGTCCAAAGAAGATGCTTGAAAGCCTGTTCACAAACGATATGATATGTCCCTGCTCTTTCACATGTGCAATCACTTCGAATCTGTGATCGACGAAGAAAACTTCTTTGCATCGTCGACGAACTTCAAATACATGAAACATCCTGTATCCCGGAAAATAGTTCGATGTCAGTTCTTTAGATCCTGTTTCACCTGCATCTTCCTGCAGCTTTTGCTTCTTGCCAATCATCGGTGACCTAAAAGGATGGATGCGATCTCCTTGGGAAAACGGCAATATGCAGTTTCGAAGAATTTAAACTGATTAATTAAATAACCATATGGGGTTAAAATATTATTACGGTACTATCATTTTCTAACACTTTGATTTGTCGGGGAAAACACCATAAATATATCCAGAATAAAAGCATTGTGTAATAAAAAGTGCTTTCTAACACTTTGATTTGTCGGGGAAAACACCATAAATATATCCAGAATAAAAGCATTGTGTAATAAAAAGTGCTACCATTAAAACTAGTTTCTTTTTTATTGTAATAACCCCCAAAATAAGCAAACTTGGTGAAAAATCAAAAATCAAAAAGTGTTACGTAACAAAGGGGGGGAGGGACTCAGCTTTGCGTTATGTGGGAGACCCGGGTTCGATTCCCGGCGGGGGCTCATGTAGTTCGGATTCCACGTTAATCAGTAGGTCCACGTCTCATATAGCCTCGCTGCTGAACGAGACGTTAAACTCAAAATCAATTCAACTCGGCTTTGCGTTACGAAGTGTGACAAGGGGGAGGGAGGAGGTAAAAATTGGTCAAAATAGCGTTACGTAATATGTGGACGGCCCCTTATTCATAAATTTCGAACTTCTAAATTCCTATTAAGTATTTTCTTAATTAAAAGATACTATTGAAATTGTTGATGAAAATAAACACATTTTGTTATCAGAATTTAGAATTTTCATCACGTTTTTGTCCCATAGTGTTTTACTGAACGTATTGGAACTACACAATCTTCATTCTCAGTTATTTCATGTGAGACGTTATAGAAATTGGCTATTTCTTGTATTCATGATTTTTCTTTTAACTCCAGAGTACGATTTATGTTTTTTTGTCGCTTGTTTATTGAGATTCACAGGTTCCTGTATTAATCACTCTCACACTAACATGCAGTTTGAAATAACAAAATTTGACAACTAACACTGATTTCACGTTTATGCAAGCGTCATCAGCCTACTTCCTGCTTATAGAGAATTTTCTTGGCGTTGATGAAATAAACATGAAAAATCCCTTATTTCCCAATTTTGACGAAAATTCCCTTTACCCCTGTTCGAAAAATTGTCAAAAAATCCCTCAAAATGGGATTTTTCCCCACGAGTTGGCATCACACTGCTTCTGACTCAAAGATCCTGTACTGTCTTCGGGTACGACAGTATTGCCTCTGTTTTGTAACTCATATAAACTGAAAACTATGCCTCCTATGAGTGAAAAATTGTACAGTTCTTTCCGACACTCTTTCGTGGTTTTAAACTGACCTTAACTGATTTTAAATGGAATTTAACGGATAGAAACTTCACGGCCACACAGGAAGAATGGAAGATGACAGGAAGAATGACGACAGGAGCTACCACTAAAGTAAAAAAAAAAAAAAAAAAAAAAAAAAAAAAAAAAAAAAGTTTGAATTCCTTGTTTCAAAAAAATACTATCTCAAAACAAGGAGGAGGATCATTTAAAAAAAGAAGTAAACGTGGTTGTGTATGTAATACTGCAAATACAGCATCGATAGCATTTCTTTGTTCTGACGTATAAATTATTGTTTTTCGTGCACTCTATATTTTTTAAAAGAGAATATTACTAATAATTTTCTGCTCTTTCTTTGTCTTAAGTAAATGTTTGTGTAGAGATGACAAATGGGCTGGCTTGCTAAAAACCATGATAACATCTTAAATACAGGAAGTTTTCTTCCATTCACGGCGTGTGTGCATGACAGACGAGAATTTATTGAGTTGTAGTTATGGTGATGATATGCCTCAACGCAGCTGTGTTTACATCTATAACAACAGCCTTGCATCGAAACACTTGAAACTTCGTTCAGTTGTCTTGATAGCAATTCTTATGCACTGACGCAACATGTTTGCAACGTCTCATTTCGTCCTACCTACAGTGTTCTAAGAACATGCGATGATTTCGATTTATATAAAGCTGTGATGTGATCATAATAAAAAGTAAAGTGTGTGTTTGGGTTTTGTCGGCTAGAAAATACTTGTTATTATCATCATGAAGTAAACAATAAAATTATGCACTTATTTTGAAACATTGCTTACATATCAATCACTAAGAGTGAAGTTGGGAATAGCATAGTCTAGTGATTACAACGTTGGACTCGCGTCTGAATTATCCCGGGTTCGATTCCCGGCTGTCACGTGAATAAAAGACGTGACAGCCACGAGGTCTAGAAAACTCGTAATAGGCCTGCTAGAGATAAGGTGACGCAGCGCGCTGACCACGTACGTGTTCGTTGTTAAGCTGGACGTAGTTAAGCTGGTCGCTAAAAGATGGCGTTGGAGTGGCTTAGGCCCATAAAGGTCTATCATGCCAGTGCTTAGTGTCCAGTTAAGTTACTTTGAAATTTGCTCCAATGATATTAGCAAATTATAATAATGAATTTGCTTGTACAGTGACGTATAAAAATCGCCTTTTCATAATTTGTCAAAACTTCAGATCAATTGAAAAGCTTTATCTTCGCGATCAACGTTAAAAGTTATCAGTTAAATCATATTTTCTGGATTATTCACACCAACCAATAGCCACCAACGGACATGAGAAAGATTGAGATTAACAACCCATACTTTGTCTTGCAGGTTAAAAGAGACGGATGAGAAATGCAAGTGAACGATTGTATTGTCTGGATGAATTTGTGGAACGAAAATGTGCGAATAAACGACAAAATGCAGGTACACAATGTTACCATGGAAAACTCACTTTGTCTGAGATTGAACCAGTGACTCAGTGGCCCGCCAGAGCTGAGCGTTGCACCATTATGTCATTGTACCTTCTTCTTTTAGACCCAGAATGTGGGAAGGATCTTAGCAGAGGAGGCTCATGAGGGAAGTCACAGTGGTCAAAATTAAACTTTTATCTTTCAAGTTAAGAGAAGAGAAGTTTTGTAATATACTAATTGCAGGTTGGCTGCATTGGAGGTTAATGTCCCTTTCAGCACCGAGGCTATATAAGACGTGGACCTACAGCTTAACGTGGAATCCGAGTCTCATGAGCTCTCACTGGAAATCAAATTAGGATCTCCCTCGCCCACTAATTATTTAAGTTTTCTTCTCTTAAATTGAAGTGATAAAACTTTAATGTTATAACCCTGTGACTTCCCTCACGAGTCGGCTGGAAATTTTAGGAAGGTGGATAGTAACATTTCTTTTCGAATAGTTTTGACATAGGATAGGAAGAACCGTTGTTTCTGCGGCGATGAAACTTGATTGAAGGCAAGTAACACATCACTATTATGAGATTTATGTGTGAAGTAATAACCACATGAACCTCTGTATTCTAGTTTCGTGAAGTTTTCGGAAACATATTGTTGGTGTTAGACGTACGTATACTGCAATGTCCAATATGATTTTAGCTTACGGGAAGAAATTTAGTTCCTATGAGCATCAAATATCAGTAATGGGTAAACGTTCATGTTTGTGAGGCACAACATCATGTGTGTGTATTTTCTCGGGGTTCTTCCGTTGTTTTTTCGCGGTTCTTCCGTCCCCCCCCACTTTCTTAATTCCACCATTTTCATTCATTTCTCATCATCACCGTCTCCTTTAGCCTAGCCAGCATACTATGGGACGTAAAACTTGAAGATTTCAGTTTTTTTTCGTTCATGTGAAAAATTATCGGAGAAAGAGGATTCTTTTCTTTTGAACGATTACTTCCTGCAGGGACCTTAGGATTCAATTCCTAGCCAGAACATTCTAAGGGGAGGAGTTACAGATGGTGATTGTTTTTAATGCAAGTGTTGAGAGAAGGAACTGATATTTATCGTTCTCTTGTTGTGTATCTTTATTTTATTAGTTTAAAGAAGAGCGAATGTGTGGCCATATTAGTAAATAGAACTAAAAGTTGTGCGTAAAGGTGTTCTGTTGGTTTAGGATGAAGATAGTTGTGCGATAAGGAAGTTCGTGGGAGTTTAAGTTATAAAGAGGTGCTCTTGTACAATCTCTCTGGTGCGTCTTGAGACTAACTTGAGGAAGTCATTTGTCCTGTACTGTTTGTAAAGTGAATGAAGTATATTGTTGTACCACAAACTTAATGATGAAAGTTTTAATCTTGTTCTTGTGCGACAATTGTGTTCAACACTTATAATTATTCCTATCTCTTCCTGTAAGACAACTGAACTCACACTTTGTGTACATATTTACTGATGTGGACTGTGTTACAACTTCCGTGTTGAGTATCAAGAGGCATTAGGGGTTTGCCGCTTGTTAATAATAACTTTTTTTGTCTTTCAGTTTAACGTCCCACGATTGTGTCCTTTAAGTTAAGGAAGACGATTAAGGCAAGTGAATGATAATGGGATGTGATTGTTAGAAGAAACGGGAATATTCTGAGAAAACTCGCAGGCGCTCGACCACTAAGCCACCGTGCTCTCTTAATATATTTTTTTCAAATGAAGACATAATATATCAAATTTTTATGCATATCTAGCAGAATACCCGTTCTTCGCATGGGAAGAATATGTTTCATTTGGATATAAAGAGGTGAAATTTTGATTTAAACGGCATAGGAAGTGTAACTATTCGTCTTAGCGACCTCGAATACTATGGATTCGACACTAATATCGGTCATTTTCGATCATTTATTATATTATGTTAGTCGATCATTTATAAAGGGGAGTCTATATATATATATGTCCCTTTCCCATGTTAATCTCCGCGACCCCGAAAACTATGGATTCGACACTAATATAGGCCACTTCCAATCATTTTAAAATACCTTCCCCTTCCCAACCCGTAAGTTGCACCGTGAAAGTGAAATGATAAAAATACTCCCAGCCCCAAACCTCATCTATGTTAGGGTTGCCAACTCTAGAAAATAAGAAAACCAGCACCCTCCAAAATTCCCTATGATATAGGTCCAAGTGTGAAGTATCTCTGTTTGGACCAGGGGAGGCAGGAGGGGACAATTGCTCCTCCCCCCAAGAGTTTGAGCAATACGTATACTTTTATCGATTGTCTACTAATATACTAGTACAAAACGTGAAAGTCTTGTGTCGGTGGTGCATGTAACCAGCAGGAGTTCAAGTCCCTGTTCGGGCAGCTATTTATTTGTAACCAACTCCCAAGTTCATGGTCCATGTTCGGGCAGCTATTTATTTGTAACCGGCTGGAGTTCTGGGTCCATGTTCGGGCTGTCATTTATTTGTAACCGCCTGTAGTTCTGTTCGCTGTCCTCGGCTCGTGGTATTACCAATAAGTATGCTCCTGATACTTTAACTTACCTGGACAGGACGACGAAGACCTCTCCAAGAAAGGTTACAAACTGTTTCCCAAAAAGCTCGTCGGTCTCAATAATGAGATGAGCATTAGGCGCCGAGAGGTTCGGGTGTCTCGTCTCGAAAACCTCACGGACGATCAGACGGTCATCCAGACCATAACGCACACAAACATCACTCATACAAACAACGAAAACACACTGGATTAATTGACACTATACTTATTTATTAGAACACTATTTTGAAAAAAAATAACGAAGAGAAATGAATACAACACTGGACACTAATAAATTTTGCCGCTGAAATTATGTTTTGCCCTTTACGGGAAATATAGCCCTTTCTATATAAATGATTATAATTCAGGTATCACTATAAATACTTTGCTCACACCATTAACACACTTGGGGGATTCGCACTGGGGAAAAGTTGTCTGGATCGTCCCACGATGAATCCAGTTGTTACGCTGAACAGTCCTGCAGCGTAAAGGTGAATCTTCAGCAAACACACAAAAGAAGATCTCCACAATGGAATACAGATATTGGAGGGCGCGTATGTAACATTTTAAACGCACAAGGTCTGAGGACCTGGGATTTCACTGATTGGGGCTACCCGTAAGAAATCGTCCTTCACCAGCTAAATAGCTTGTGCCCCTTAACACAACTTATGTTTGAAGTTCAACGCGAGATGCGTGGTTGCATCTTCCAGACCTGGAGTCAAACTCTTCGAGCGTCCAAGCTCAAGCTACGGGTTGCAATGGTCAACAGAAAAGTGTTGGCAGTTCATTTCAAAAATTACTCAGTTACTCACCTGTATGCACATACAAACAGAATACGGAAAACAATTTATGTTAATTTTAGTCAACTGCCCATAATGCACTAGACACGGCGATAACACTGGCGTGAGAAAGTACAGATAACGGGCTGGAATACAACGCAGTTGGTGCCACTTTGGCTACTGGGACATCTGGTCAGCCCGTATTCTCTAATCTATTGTAATGTTTCCATAAACGATTAACGAAAGCACTTAATTCAGTTCCCAATAACTATAGAATATATACTGTGTATATAATGAGTCAGGGAGAAACACTGAAATGGTTAGTCACTAACTGAAATGTTCTCAGCAAAAGCAATGTTTAAATATATATATGAAAAAACGATGAAAGACTTCTTTGTCCAATTGTGTGGGAAAGAAGCAATTCCCACCAAAGAAAGAACTTATGTGCGTTGCAGAATAAAGCATAAATCGAAAATAATGATCACAGTCTTTACGAAATATACAGAGTGTCCACAAAAAATCCTTCTATAACCTGGTAGCGGTTATATATGGCGTCTGAAACGTGGAACGACCTGTCAAGTGCACACGTAGACAGGTTGAGAACCCTTGGCCGTCTGACGAGGTACGAATAAAATTAGGTTTTTCACCTGAAAATTTAAAATAAGTTAGTTGGCAACACTGTCATATGGTGTGAGACTTACGTGCATAAACGATGAATGGTTTTTCACCTGAAAAAGGGCTATTTAAAATAGTTAAATAACTAATCCACTCACTACAACATGATGAGGTTCCTGCATGAGGAATGTCCAATCCAAGTGTTCCATGAAGTAATAAGATCCTCTTGAACAATTGGTGCAGTTGAGTTTCCTTATCTTCCGTTACTTCACATGTTGAAACCATGTGTTGAATATCCTCCATAGTTCTCCAACGATGAGTTGATGAGGGGAGAAGGGGAGATCTTTTTTTTAACAGTGAGAAACTAAGTACGGTTACAACACTTGTATGATAACTTTTTTTTTTAAGTTCGCAGAAAGCGTTTATAGGGCTATTATTTTTTTTTTTTAAACACGCAAATACTTTTCGTAAAATGTTTAAGTGTTCCGTTTCGATCACTTTATTTGATATAATATGAGGTAAATACGTTATAGGGCTATTTAAATGCTTTTTTTTTAAACACTAATAAATTCTTTTCGTAAAATGTTTAAGTGTTCCGTTTCGATCACTTTATTTTGTATAATATGAAATAAATATACACACTCAATAACTATTCATGAAAACATCGACTTAAAGAATTATCAAATATCTCAATAAAAACCTTTTAAATGTCTTCTTTTTAAATATACTGATATCTGTATTTAAAATATAATAATATGAATGAATAAGCAAATAGCAAAACATGTTAAAAGTACTAGAATATTAAAATTATTATTGAAGTTTCGATATCACCATAATATATTTGGAAAATATGAAAATCATTGAAAAAATAAAATGAATGGAAATGTAAACACATGATAAACTGACAATATACAAACAAAATAATATTTTCACCTGTATGTCCCCTTTTTTATTTTTTTAACTGTGCCTCGTGTTGTTTGGCAGAAGAAAACGAAAAATCGTTTTTCAAAATAAAAAAAAATAAACTTAAGTGTCAAAATTGACGTTCATAGTAATTCCAAGAAATAAGCATGATTCTGCATATCAAAGAAAAGATCGTGATTTCGTTGACATGTATGAAGAAAATTCGGCACGCCATAAGATCAAATGCCATCTGCTCGTCGTGAAAATCGAGACTTTAATTCAAAAATGCTCATTACAACAAATGGTTTCTTTCTGAAACAAAGTTATTATTAGCTTAGGCCTCGAATAATGGTTGTTGTTCACTTCCAAAAACGTAAACATTGTAGGGTTACCAGAATAGATGGGTATTATCTGCAAAAAATTTATTAATAAAGTGTTGAAAACTATTCAATATTGATCCAAGTTTTTCAAAGGTCTGAATCAAGGGAGTTGACTCGCTAGTCCAAACATTCCTGAAAATAAATGGTCATTATGCCATGAATTGACCAAAACCATAGGTGGGAAAAATGTGTAATACTACACGTACTTACACACGAAATATGCCATCGACACCTGCGAGGCAAAACTAGAAACGAAGAACGGCCTGCAACCATAGGCACTTACAAAATGTTTCTATACATAACTGAAATATCAACACTAATATTCAGTAAAGTACACGTATGTTCCCTGGAACATAACGTACATCATCCACCTGAAAAAGATGTGTAAACACACGAAATACAAATGCTCTCCTAGCATCGTAAAGATATGTCTCTATAAGACAAAATACATGAGACCGGTGAAAAGAAAAACATGGGATACAAACAAGAGTATAATCAACGACATTACAAATTTCTGGTCGGTCTGAAACATCAAGATTAAATTCCCTACAAAACAGCTGTAACAAGCTTCCTTAGGCATCTTCGCTACAAAATTTTCAAAATGGTCTTATTAACATATTAAAATTCAGTCATCGAGCATATGAAATAATTGACAGAAAGTAATTCTCAAAAAACGTTATGGCTTCATACTGTCGGAAAAAAAGAAAATAAGTTTATTTTTCGGGATCTATATCAATATCCCTAAGACGGCTGAAACCTCATAAATAATGGGCCATGTCGATTTTTGAAGAAAATCATCCGTCATTTGCAGTATGGCTGAAACCTAAAGATTTATATTCCAAAACCTTTGGCCATGTTGATTTCTGAAGGAAATCCTCCATACTGTTTGTTATGGCTGAAACCTAAAGGTCTGTATTTCAAAACCTTTGGCCATGTTGATTTAAAAAATCCTCCATAACAAAAACAATTTTACTAAAAAAAATTCCAAATAGTTTTGGGACATACTGTGATTAAAATATAGCTTTCTGAAAATTAATAAAAAAAAATTACAACACCTTAACATACAAGTACACAATATAGTTACGATTCATAAACATTAATATATTCACTAGAATATTACTAGACGTATAAATATACTAAAAAATTTAAACTAAGAATACACATATCTAGTTACAGGTTACTATTAAAATGAAAACGAAAAACTAAGGTTAACACTGAAAAAGAAATTTAACATTGATTATAAGTGTAAAGTTTCATATTCTACGCATGAGATTACATACTAAGTTTCATTTACAAATACAGAAATATATACGTAACTAACAACTAAAAATTTTCTTATCCTGGGCATCTCGATACATTTTTTTTTCTAAAAGAAAATCAAACATTAATTCTAAATAACATGTAATAACATATTTAAGAATTTCGAAAGTGGGAAGAAATCCTAAAAGATTTTTTTTTAATTTTAAAACACAATAAAAATATATATTATAACGCCAAAACATCTTCCCACTGGCTGGGGATACGGAAATCGCGCCAAGATTTCAAATTGCTTTTAAAATGCAATTCCCCTACGTATATAATACGTTAATTATTTACTAAAAAATTTAAATTCGAACATCTGAAATAAAACAAGAAAAATTAATGACATTAAACTAATAGTAAGTCAGTGATAAGGTTTGCAACACAAATGCACAGCTGACTGAGGTATGAAGTGCTACACGGAGCAAAGACACACACATACACACACACAAAGAATCAATCAGCTGTGTGTCGTCCGTCATTCATCGACATTAACAGGTGATCGAAAATGCAGCGATTATCTTATCAAAACAAAGGAAGAAAAACGTGTTATCTATTCTTTGCTGAACAGTTAAAAGCTAGAAGCAAAAAATGAGTTTAAAAGAAATGCGTAGTTCTTCTTTTCGTGTCCAGGTGTTTTATCAAAAACTAAAAGCAAAAAGGAAGAAAAATGAATACACGTTTATCGCTTAGAAATGCGTCACTCTCCTAGGAGAAAAATTTATATCAACACACAAAGTCTTGGTTACTTTTTTTTTCTATGATTACTGTTTCTACTTTGATAGTTACGGTTTGTTCGTCTATTTCTACGATGGTTACCTCTCCGTACAAATCTATGCTTAATGTCACACAAATTGCGGTTCCTGTCTAGTATGTGATAACTCAGGCTACGTGGCCGTGATTTACAACTCCTTCTCTTTCTGTTACTACCTTTTCGAGTGCGGTCTTGGTTCTGATTCCCTTTAAATTTTGTATTGTTTACGCTCCGGTCTGCGTATCTTTGCCTATTGCTATAACTGTAACTTCGTTTACGCTTTTTCTCTCTGTAGTTTGTGGTAGTTGTTTTTGTGCGCTTACGACCTCTGTCGTCTACAATCACATGTTCGTGGATTTCACTACTTCTACTACAAGCGGCGTCACTAGTACTGCTATTAGGGATGTTATTAAATTCTAAATAGATAAAATCGTTGCCAGATTTGTTACGAGGTTGGTTTAGACTACCTGTCTCTGGTTGGAGTTCAGATTCCTGAGTTTCCTTTTCATTAGTAATGTTAGTCTCTAGCTCAGGTTCCAATTCCAATGTTTTGTTTACGCTAGGAATATCAGTCATTAACTGAGGTTCAAATTCCGGTGTTTTGTATCCAGTAGGAACATCTGACTGTAACTCGGGTTCGCATTCCGGTGTTTTGTTTTCAGCATTTTCCGTTTGCTGACTATTTTCCCGAAACACATCCCGTAAAGCGTCTACCTTCTGACCTAATCCACTCTTTAGTTCTTTCTCTAATCTATCAATATTCTCTTTATTTCTTTGTTCTAATCCATCTAGGTTTTCTTTATTTTCCTTTTTTAAATCTTCAATATTCTCTTTAAAAAGTAAGCTTATCTTAGTAAACAAATCTGCTTCGTTGTATGCCATCTTCAACAAGAATAAAACAAAACGTACAATTAGGATAAAATAAACTATCACTAAAACATATTATTAAAATCACCTGAAAGAGATTTTTTTTTCAGATTACGGGTACTAAGCTGAAAGAGAAATGATATATTAAAATATTAATCTTATATGTATATTCGAGCACCAACGGTCTCGATTCGGGTCGGTAGTTCGGGCGTCATTTATTTGTAACCAGCAGGAGTTCAAGTCCCTGTTCGGGCAGCTATTTATTTGTAACCAACTCCCAAGTTCATGGTCCATGTTCGGGCAGCTATTTATTTGTAACCGGCTGGAGTTCTGGGTCCATGTTCGGGCTGTCATTTATTTGTAACCGCCTGTAGTTCTGTTCGCTGTCCTCGGCTCGTGGTATTACCAATAAGTATGCTCCTGATACTTTAACTTACCTGGACAGGACGACGAAGACCTCTCCAAGAAAGGTTACAAACTGTTTCCCAAAAAGCTCGTCGGTCTCAATAATGAGATGAGCATTAGGCGCCGAGAGGTTCGGGTGTCTCGTCTCGAAAACCTCACGGACGATCAGACGGTCATCCAGACCATAACGCACACAAACATCACTCATACAAACAACGAAAACACACTGGATTAATTGACACTATACTTATTTATTAGAACACTATTTTGAAAAAAAATAACGAAGAGAAATGAATACAACACTGGACACTAATAAATTTTGCCGCTGAAATTATGTTTTGCCCTTTACGGGAAATATAGCCCTTTCTATATAAATGATTATAATTCAGGTATCACTATAAATACTTTGCTCACACCATTAACACACTTGGGGGATTCGCACTGGGGAAAAGTTGTCTGGATCGTCCCACGATGAATCCAGTTGTTACGCTGAACAGTCCTGCAGCGTAAAGGTGAATCTTCAGCAAACACACAAAAGAAGATCTCCACAATGGAATACAGATATTGGAGGGCGCGTATGTAACATTTTAAACGCACAAGGTCTGAGGACCTGGGATTTCACTGATTGGGGCTACCCGTAAGAAATCGTCCTTCACCAGCTAAATAGCTTGTGCCCCTTAACACAACTTATGTTTGAAGTTCAACGCGAGATGCGTGGTTGCATCTTCCAGACCTGGAGTCAAACTCTTCGAGCGTCCAAGCTCAAGCTACGGGTTGCAATGGTCAACAGAAAAGTGTTGGCAGTTCATTTCAAAAATTACTCAGTTACTCACCTGTATGCACATACAAACAGAATACGGAAAACAATTTATGTTAATTTTAGTCAACTGCCCATAATGCACTAGACACGGCGATAACACTGGCGTGAGAAAGTACAGATAACGGGCTGGAATACAACGCAGTTGGTGCCACTTTGGCTACTGGGACATCTGGTCAGCCCGTATTCTCTAATCTATTGTAATGTTTCCATAAACGATTAACGAAAGCACTTAATTCAGTTCCCAATAACTATAGAATATATACTGTGTATATAATGAGTCAGGGAGAAACACTGAAATGGTTAGTCACTAACTGAAATGTTCTCAGCAAAAGCAATGTTTAAATATATATATGAAAAAACGATGAAAGACTTCTTTGTCCAATTGTGTGGGAAAGAAGCAATTCCCACCAAAGAAAGAACTTATGTGCGTTGCAGAATAAAGCATAAATCGAAAATAATGATCACAGTCTTTACGAAATATACAGAGTGTCCACAAAAAATCCTTCTATAACCTGGTAGCGGTTATATGCACTTGCTCCCCTTTCAAGCGAAGTCTGAAATAACGTCCGTGGTTTGGATCCATACATGGGAAGGAAATGCACTCTCGTAAACAAAAGTGCATTAGCACCTGTATTCTGCATAATCCTTTGTACGTTCACTAATAATCTTAATAGATACATTGTGCTATAAATGAGAAACTGAAATCGGCATTGATCATTTTATTGTATTTATCAGTAACTGGCACTTCTTTAAAATAATCGAAATAGATTAACAAAAGTATATTAATCTTTACGTGACAATTTTGGACTTGGAAAATGAAATTTATTCTTTAAACTTACACTTCAATGACATGAAATTCCTTTAAGAAGTCATTTTTCACTCAATAAATGTATAAAACACCTTACAATCAATGTCAAATTTTCCCTGATATAATTCCTCTATTCTCTTTAAAATTGTCTAAAGAGATGAACAAAGTACGGTATGTTAATCTTTGATAGATGGTGAAATGTGACAGTTGTGGATTTACAGATTGAAAGTTACTTTTTAAATCTATACTTCGAACTAGATACATATTTGAAAAACCGGTCATAAAGGGGCTGGTAAGAGGTTTGACCGGTCACCGGCTTTAATCAAAATAACAGCAATATATCCGGCCAGGCCGATGAAAAGCCGGTCAGTTGGCAACCCTAATCAATGTTGAAAATTTAATAAAATTGTGTTGGATAACATCGTGGCTTTCTCAAGATACTCCCGTTTCCCCCCACGTTCTCATTCCACCAGTTATCATTCACTTGCCTTAAGAGTCTTCATCCCGGCGAAATTAAAATACCGCTAATTTTACAGTAATTATGTGATATCTTCAAATAGATAAAAGATAATCGAAATGTGGAACAAGAGCGCCCTAGACAATATTATTTTACATGAGAAACCGTTATGACGATTCACTTATCTGCTTTCGATTTCGAGCCATTTTGAAAATCGGCATTTATTTTCGCGTTTCTAAACAGCTGAAAACGGAAAGCCACTAGGTGACTTGTGATAACGGTACCTCACGCAAAATAATATTATCTAGGGCGCTCTTGTTCCATATTTCAATTATCTTTTATCTATTTGAAGATATCGCATAATTACTGTAAAATTAGCGGTATTTTAATTTCGCCGGAATGAAGACTCTTAAGGGACACAATCATGGGGCGTTAAACTGAAGGATTTGGTTTCATCTTATTTAAAAAATATAGTTCACTTCATGTTTGGCACTTTTCTTTCTTGTAACTATCCCTGAAGTAAAGAACAACTGAGATTTGCTACAGCAGGAAGAGTATTCTCTCTCTCTCTCTCTCTCTCTCTGTATTTTTTTCTTTTGTTATTTCTTAATGCAAAGACTGCATCCATAAGTCAAAACATAGTGGACTTTGGTTATAGAAACCACTGAGTTTCGCACCAACAGCAGTTGTCTGGGTGGAAAACCACAGTTTTCTGTTGGAGAGAATTTTGTTCTGAACTAGTCTGCGGCGGAAATGCCGCAACTGTGCCAAAGGGTGTGATGTTGAAGTAGTAGTTTACAGAGGCCACATTACTCATCGTGATTTTGCCCTAAAGAAAGCTCGTGTGTAAATTTCTCGAGTTCCTTGGTTTGGTTGTGCTCTTTTGGACTTGTGCTCTGGCTGAATGAACCGCACGAGAGCCTCAAGGGGATGTTCCAAGGTAGTAGAACCCAGCAGATAGAATCGCATTTTTGCGTTGCATTCTATATCATCCCAGCATTGGCGCTATTCTAAGAAGTGTGTTTTAGTACTTTTTTCGTTGTAGTTTAAAGAACAAAAGGATGTTTTAGATCCAACAAGTTCCTCTTTGTCTATAATAAAAGAAGTGCAAGAGAAGACGTCCAGACTTTTCAGTAGAATTCAGGAGGATTTCAAAGCTAAGAAAAAAGTTGTATGAAAGGAGAGTGCAGTTTTTATGGAGATAATCAGATTATTGTGTAGATACTATGCTTAAACCCATGAGGACGGTTCCAACTCTGACTAGCTTTGAGAAGTCATTTGCATATTTCTCTGATGTGTTAACGTCAGTTTCAGCTCTGCTTTATTTAGAGGAACGGGTTCCGTATCCTTTCCAACAACAATTTTTGTTTGTTGCTTTGCTCTATCACAATATCATGGGAGTTATCTTTGATAATCTGATTAAAATTTGCACATGAAGTGTTTCTGTCGTTGGCTCTGTAGTCCACAAATATCAATTACTGGTCAAGTGAAATAACATTCAACTGACTGGTGCACGATCAGCGCATCGGTTCCCACCTGTGTTATTTTGGCTTTCTAAATAGTTGTTTGGGATTCAGGTACTTTCCCAGTTTCCTCGCAATGCTAGTTTAACACCAAAGGTTTTGTACACTGGAGTCAAGGATGCCAACAATTAAAAATCGTAACGCAAAATATTTTCTGTGGATCATCATCATCATCATCATCATAGGTATTCTGCCATTATTGGCAGGTCACTTGTTACACTGAGAAGCTTATATGCTGCACGGTCTTCCGCTAACCTCTTCATCTTTACGTACGATTTTTCTGTTTTGATACCTTCCATTATTTGTAGTCTTCTTCGCCCTTTCCCTCTCTTTCCTGCCACTATACCCTCTAGCACGTCCCTCATGCTACAGTTCCTTTCTATCCAGTGTTCTAACCAGTTTCTCTTCCTCTTTTTAGTAATATCTCCCCTATCATTTCTTATACTCTCTCATTCGTTTTCCGGTCGGCCCAGCTAATTCGCTCCATTCTTCTCCACACCAACATTTCGAAAGCTTCCAGTCGTTTTTCATCCAAGGGGGGTGCGGTGGCTCAGTGGTAGAGCATTCACCTCCGGTGCTTGGGGTCCCTGGTTCGATCCCAGCTCGCGCCGTGTGAACTTCGTGGTGGACAAACACCGTGCTCTTGGGTTTTCTCGGGGTTCTCCCACTTTCTTCATTCCACCATTTCACACATCTCTCATCATCACCGTCTCCTTTAGCCTAACCGGCATAACCGTGGGACGTAAAACTTAAAGATTTAATTTCATTTTCATTTCGTTTTTCATCCATTTGCATAATGTCCATGTTTCTGACCTATATAGTGCAATAGTCCACACGAAGCATTTTATGAATCTTTTTCTCAACTCTTTATTCAAAGTCCCACAAAATAGTATTTTCTTCCTCCTAAAGGCTTCTTTCGCCATTCCTATCCTTGCTTTTATTTCACGTTCACATTTCATATCATTACTAATAATACTACCAAGGTATCCAAAACTAGTCACCTGTTCTATTTTCTCTCCTCCTACGTCTATATTTGACACCGAATAATAATAATAATAATAATAAAAACTTAAGGGAATAAAAACAAAGATGAGAGTCATTGTTGTGTAGTCGCTAACTTATTTATTTCCATGTAGGCGGGTTCGATCACCAGCGGGTCTCTTCTTTGAATTTCAGAGAACCTAATAAACGCGTGTTAATCATTGGAATACGCGCTGAGTGTCCAAATGTAGTTTTTAGATAAAGATTGCACCCATGTCACTTTAAGGGAGACATCATTTTTCATTCCAAATAGCAGAATTGAACTTTAGTTATACCATAATGGTGCTCTTAAGAACGGCACAAAGATTTGAAATTGAATAAAATTTAGTCGTAGTTTTGTCAAACCAATCCTGGTCTCCTTTTGTACTTCATTTTTCTTTGAGCAGAAGATAGTAATATTTAGAGGATTGTGTCCAAGCAGTTTGAGGGGAGGGGGCATCGCGGAATATGCGAGAAAAAATTATATGTTTCAATTAGCTGCCAACTAAATTTGCTTAGTTTTGAAAAAGAAACAAAGCCTATGAACTTGCAAAAGGCCTGTTTTGATCCTAACACTTCTCAAAAAACTGGATATAAACATGTTGAATCATTCCTTTCGGAATCTAAATCCAGAAAAGTGAAGGTCTGAAAGATTTCTTATTTATTTAGGTTTCTAAATCGTGCATCTGGTTTCGAAACATTAGCATCCGCGACTCGGCGAACACAATTACCGATTATCTTTCTTCTAAAGTTCGTCGATCTAGTTAAGAAACTATGTTGAACTCTATATATTTGCCTTGAAGCTATTTTTTGCTTTCGGTCCTGAATGCTTCTTTTTTTCGGATTGCATATGCTTGTACGGAGTTCCACACTTTACCTGTGATCTTTTTTTTTTTTTTTTTTCAGTAGTTTCGGCAGATGCTTTGGTGTCCTTCACGCCTCGTCGCTACCTTTGGTGTTTGTACTCATTCGTATTATGTCTGGAAATATGTGTTTTTTTTTTTTTTAATTTTAGTTTATACTCCTGGTCGTTTATTTTCGTACGGCCAAGCCCCCGCCATCGACGAAGGTTAGTTAGTGTCAGTTCCGTATTATGAGTTGAGGAACACATGTGTGGTATGGCCTATTTACGAAACATGTGTTAAAGATTCTAGACAGTGAGCATGACGTGTTCGAGCTCAGAAATAATGCGATATGCATGCAGCAGTGGCAAGGATCGTCATCAATGAGAAAGACATTCATTGTTTCTTTGTTTTCATGAAGACTTAATTAAGCTCTTGGAAACAAAAATAAAAATTCATTTGAACTTCGTTTGACCCGAGAACGTTTGCTATTACAAAGAGTTACTTTATTTTGCAAAGAGAACAACGGGAAGTAAATAAGAAAAGTGCGTTGTTTTCAAATTGAGCGTTCGGAATAATAATGTGAATATAAAATAGGCTATACCACATTTTTATCAGTGGCGTAGGCAAGGGAGGTCGAGGTTGAACGCCTCCCTCCTTGATCAATATATGGAAAAGTTAACATTAGTTATATTAAGGTTAGGGCTGGGCAAAGCTGTTTTTATAAGAACCGGAAACCGGTTCCTAGAAAAACCGAAAAACTTGACATTTCGGTTTTCTCCAAAACCAGTTCGGATTTTCACCGAAACCTTTTCACATTTCTCCAATAGTTCTGAGTTTTTACTGAAACCGATTTTTTTTTTTTTTTTTTTGCTGAAGCCAGTATCTGTTCTAGTTTTTTTATTAATAGTACTCACTTCCATACAAATTAACGGAGGAGTGAAAGCTTTCTTTTAGATTTAGAAACACGAACCGGTTTTGAAACCGAAATAAATTAAAAAAAAAAAAAAACGAACCAGTTTTAAAACCGAGACCGATTTCTCACTGAAAACGGAACGAGTTTTGAAAAACCTAAATCGATTTTTGATAGAAAACCAAGTCAGTTTTAAAACCAAAATCGGTTTGATAGAAGATCGAAGTTTTCTGAAAGATCTCAAAAGCCGATGTCGGTTTTCTCTAAAAACTAAAAATTGGTTTTTGTTCCCACCACTTATATATATATATATATATATATATATATATATATATATATATATATATATATATATATATATATATATATATATATATACATATACATATATATATATATATATATATATATATATATATATATATATATATATATATATATATATATATATATATATATATAAAATACACGCTTGTCGTAAAAGGATGTGAGATAGAGTGCTTAAACCCCCCTTAATGAAATTCTGTGTACGCCACTGCCATACGTAGCCGAGATGAACAGCAACTGATTGAACCGCCGTGTACAGATTTCAAATATTTAATAGAATCGTCCCATAGATGGCATTAGTGACTACTAATTGGGACAATGACTACGCACCAATTAGCAGTTAAAATAAGATAATTAAATATATATATACGAGTATATATATATATATATATATATATATATATATATATATATATATATATATATATATATATATGTGTGTGTGTGTTTTAGATAGCTCAGTTCTTCAAATATATTTAAACACATGTTTACAAAATGTAAAATTATAACATTTTCTGAGAAGTGTAGTTGCTTTCACACTAGCACCATCTGTCTGACAATTCTATCAAATATTTGAAAACTGCACATCAATGTCCAAATAGCGTTGTAGGCGTACATAAAACGTAAGATTTTGTTTTACATTCCTGCAGATATCTTACATTACTATTCGGTATAATGACAGTCATCAGTCTGTTCGTATCTGTGGTGTGGTGTCTGCTAATATTATAAGTGCTACTTCTGTACCTCGTATATATGTGTTTATGAATTAACCTTTTAGAGACGGTCGTTGCATGTAAATGCACCTAATCGTTCCATTGAAAATGTATGTGGTATATAAACATATCTTGATGGAGAGGACGTGCGTGGCTTATAAGCCTTATTTTATTTTAATTTGTGAAGTAAGTGGCTGTCCAGTGTAGGGATGGCGACATTTTCCGGAACAACGGGAAATATTTTTCCGGAAAATTGAAAACGGAAGACGGAAAATTTTCCGGAAAAGCGGAAGACGGAAAATTTTCCGGAAAAGGGAAGACGGAAAATTTTCCGGAAAAGCGGAAGATGGAAAATTTTTCGGAAAAGGGAAGACGGAAAATTTTTCGGAAAAGCGGAAGACGGAAAATTTTCCGGAAAAACGGAAGACGGAAAATTTTTCGGAAAATCGGAAGACGGAAAATTTTCCGGAAAAACGGAAAATGTGATTTCCGGAAACCGGGAAACTTTTTCCGGAAATGGCCATCTCTAGTCCAGTGTACAAAAGGTTCACTTTTGGTTCTTGTAGACATATTTTATCTTTAAGATCCCTATCTGAACCTCCTTTCAGAGCTCAAAAAGACTCATATCCAGATATTGTAAAAACAATGTGAACTTTCCCATGCCTAAGCGTACCGTACAAAATTTTTTTTTAAAACACAAATTTGGCAGACAGGACTGTGTTTTAAACTTCTCAAGTCATTCAATGCCTAAACATAGACTTAAAGTGTACATTTTTTTGTGTGTGTGTGTTTCTAAAGGACTGATAGCTGACCCTAAAGCGTATCATTTTACATTAGTGTGGTATATAAACACAACCGACCATTCCGTTGATAATGGGTATGGCATATAAACACATCATCTGGACGGAGAGGACAAGTGTGGCTTATAAGCTTTATTTGTGTTTAATTTGCCAGGGAATGTAGATTTCTGGGCTTTCGGCATCTAACGCCATTTAGCCCATCATATTTTTTGAGGGATGACGTCCCTCGGCAAACACATTATCCGGGGAAAGGGAAGGAAGGAAGCGGCCTGGGACCTATAAGTTAGGTAACACCCCGGATGTGCCTGGTGTGAATGAGGAAAACCCAGGAAAACCTCATTCAGGTTGACGCCTGAAAAAGCGTTTTTTCACTTTTTCGACCGAGTGTCCCCATCGGGAATTGCAATATAATAATTCAGTTTCAAAATAGTTCTATTTTTTATTATTTTTTTCGTCTCTGAAGAAAGACTTATTTAAAATAGTCGTTCCTAATGATTTGAAGAAATAAACTAAAAGAATAAACTTGGGAGATATATTTATAACTTCGTATCCCCCCCTTCTTTAAAAAAAAAAGTTGATAGGTCATTTTCCACTTTTAAAAAAGTTCAGTTTTGTTGCTTTGCTCCAAGGTTGCACATGTTTGTTGCAGAAATGCATGTTTCTTGTCATAGTCAGTTCTACTCCGCAGACCATTACTGCAATTTTCTGTCTTAGTGTTCCATCACGACAGTTTTAGCACAAATATGATGATTATAGGTTGTAACAGTCATGACTCATAACATGATGACAAGTCAATGTCCAGAATGTATGTAATCAAGACAAGAAGAAACCATGGAACTAGAGGGTGTAGTAATGTATAAATATGTAAACTTTGAAGACTTTAAGTGACTTTGAAGTGAATATAATGAAATTTTTGAATCATTGTGTAATGTGAATCGTGTGTTTAAATGACATTCCGATTATTCTGCTGTGTTCAATGACTAAACATTCCTGAAACAGTATAGCACATTAATGTTTAATTGTAGGCGTTCCCGTACATCAAATGGGCGTATTCAGCTAGTTAGTATTCTTCTATTGCAATCAGTATTCAGCCATCTTGACTGAGTTTTTTTAAGCTTTTCTGTACTATCACGAAAGGAATGCCGGAATAATAGTTTGAATATGGGCCTAGAAGACCAACTTTTTTTTCACACCTTTTTCTATTTTTGCTGTCCTTGCAGTTTGTATAGATGAAAACTACCTTTCTGTCGTGGGTGTTGATAATTGCAGCAGTTGAAATTCACCACTCTGCTCCTTGAACCATTGCAGCACAACGTTGAACTTCTGACCAGGAGTGTTGTCCTGCTGAAAGATGTCATTGCCAGCTGTAAACATGGGCGAACATGAATGGGTATACATGATCAGAAATGATTTCCTGATAGCTAGAAGCCGTTCTGGTGTTCTCCTACTGAGCCTATAAATCATCTTGTCAACGTTTCCCAAATCATAATAAAGCTACCACCGTTCTACTGTGTACGTCTTGAGTAGCTGTTCTCTTATTCCTAAGGTTTTGGCCGGTTAGTATATGTACGCGTATGATTTCTTATACTTCATTTCTGTACAACTACCACTGTATGAGCTATAGCTGATTAACTGAACAACTGTTACTTTCATTAATATGGAAGATTTTAGAAAGGGACTGCAATCCCCGACACTTCAACCTCAAGCTTGAAATAAAATTTTTACGTGAGAATTTTTATAATTAAAACACATACTTACACTTTATTAAATCCTTCACTTGTGAGATTTAATGCGTTTTATTCCGATAGTATTTAATCTTCTTGTATAGTTTTATTAGGCCGGCCGTACATTGAACAGAAGCAATGCAGCCAAACCGAGGCAGAAGAGGACGAGGAGAGAGAGAGAAGCCTGAATGCATGGACTGTATTTCTCAGTCAAAATGTTGGAAAAGCTTTCGTCTATCACATGCTCGAGTGAATATGCAGTACGAGGCATTATTGCATTGCTCACAGTCCTCGGATCTGAACATCGGATCGGCTGTCCTGTCTTGTAGCTAATGTACGTCCGACCTTGGAGATCGGCTATATAAAGAGTTGAGAGCGAAATCGAGCTACATGTGACCAAAATTGAGATGCTAATTTCTTGTTGAGATGATGTTTCGGTATGTATCAGTTGTTCTCATATTAGGATGAGTATCTGCCTTCAGATCTTACTTTTTAAGTTAACCAACTTCAGTTCTTATCAATTCTATCTCTTTTAACACGAAAAGTTTTGCTGAAACTTCTGCTTGGTTGTAGAAATTAGTCATTCAAATCGTGTTGTCTGTCCATAACATTTAACATTTTAAACTTTTAGTTGACTTAAAGGTTCAAGGATAGTCGTAAATTATCGCCAACACTTCTGTTAAATCTATACTAATCAACTGTTATGATTCTAAGATGGACTGAAATCAAAGCCAGACAAATGTAGATGGCTCTTTACAGTGTCTTACTTAATATCTGCGTCATTTCAAGTTATTGCCACATATTAACATTGAAAGAAAATAAAAAAAAAAATGAGTACATCCCAAGTGGTTGAAAGACATAAGAATCTTTGCAAAAGTTATCATCAGTGAAGTGTCAGGATCCCACTTTTCTTTAATTAGGCTCTTATCAAAGTTCTTACGTCTGCAGTCCATTTGTGGTTGATAAAAATGTCTGAACAGTTGCTGTCGTATGTTAATTAATATGTTTATTTATGGTGGACTAGAAATCAAGTGCTCTATGAGATCAAGGGGGAAAAAAAGTGTGTTTTGAGACTATATGTCTCCTCTGACATCTCAAATACATCGTTTGATTAATCTGCGTGTTCTTGTGATTCATGCCTTCTCTGATATCCAACGCCATAATTTGAGTGTGATAAAAAAAACCCTCCTCGTATCCACTTCCTTCAGCAACAGCACTCCAAGTAAGAATAAATAATAATTTAAGTTCCGATCAGAAGTCTTCTTTTTAAATCTTGGAGGTATTGCTCCTCTCAAGGCTAATAGGCAAATATACAACTGCAATTTTGTGATTAATTTTGAGTAACTTCCTAATTCTTCACAGAGTGAACTCGGCGAATTAGTGTTTTGCGAGACCATTATTATTATTAACTAGCAGGTGCTTCGCACGGGGAGAATACGTTTTATTTTGGATATAAAGGGCTGAATTTGGATTTAAGAGGCATCGGAAGTGTCACTGTTCATGTCAGCAACCGCGACAACTATGGATTCAACACGAATATCGACCATTTAAAAAAATATCTCCCGCTTCCAAAGTCGCAACTATCAAAGAAAAATGATAAAAAACATTTCAGACCCGAATCTCATCTATGTTGAAAATTTGATGGAGATCGATCGGGTGGTTGAAGAGGTACGAAATCATAAACATAGTCACTTTCATATATATATATATATATATATATATATATATATATATATATATATATATATATATATATATATAAAATATAGATATACTATATAGATCAGTGTTTCTCAATATGTGGGTCGCGGGCCCAGTGGCGGCGATTGGATGTTAAAAGTGCGGGAGGGGGGGCAAGACATGATCTGAATATTTGTATATCAATATTAATTTCCCTGGTTGCTTGTAAAACTTTCTTTGACGAAAAGTTGTATAACTAATAGGATATTATCTTTTTCAGTTAAAATACCGTATATTTTATTTAAAATTTTATTAAATAAATTGGCAAGAGCAACGCAAGTAGGTACTACCCCTTTGTACCCTTAAACGAAGATGTAAGATTTAATTCCTTGCTCATGAACATCTTAAAATTCTGTCTGGAAAATTGAGCGATCAGATTATTTAATAATAAATTTGCAAAACATAAATAGAAAGGATAATATTAATTACAGTAATGAATAATGAGAACTTGTTTTGGAAAAGTTATATTGAAAGTGGAAGTATTGAAAGCCTATAATTTAAAAAAAAAAAAAAAAAAAAAAAAAAACGGAATTTAAAAGGGTTAATGAATAACTGATATTTTAACCCTTTAAAGATAGCTGTATTATTCTCTTTTCGGTGCCTAATTTGCCGCTAGGGTAATTTGTTGCGTTCCTACAACATGTCGTCAAGTATGTGCCTATTGCTGCCATGTGTCCTGAATACCCGCAGACATATTTTCGTAATTTTCTCTCCACTCAATTGAAAAAAAAAAACATAAAGGGTTAATTTCGCGCATGCTATTATATGTATGTTATTACTCTTAGAAAAACAGTAAATGCCACAAGCATATGCTACGACATTTAAAGAAATCCCGAAACATGTTCGTTCTCGTATACCCTTAAACGCACTACTTCGCTCGTTTATTACACTGCAAAACAATGGAAAAGGTAGAAATTGTTTCTTATTACTCTCTTTTTAATTAATACTCCTTACTGAGCTTCTTCGTGGCCAAGCGGTTTGCGTACGCGCCTTGGGCGTGGGCCGACCCGCGTTCGATTCTCGGCGGATGCTAATCGGATTTCACCGTAATCAGTAGGTCTACGTCTCCTATAGCTTTGCTGCTGAACGGGATGTTAAACTCAAAAAATCAAATAATAATATTCCTTACTATTAGAAAGAAGAAAAGACATTTTACGAACTGTCAATTTTTGTGCAATTAAAGAATGACTTGTGAAAGTTTTTTTTTTTTTTTTTTTTTTTTTTTCGAAATGTTATCTCAATTAGTTTTAAAGCAGCTGATTAACTCATATCGGACTTACATCAAGCTCTTGTAAGAAGAAATGAAAGTATGCTCGAAATGTTGCGCTCCAATAGTTAAACTTGTGGACCATTTTTTGTGGCAATTAAAACGCAATTCTTGTAGCTTTGTTAACTCCACGAGAAGACAACCAATACGTACTCACGCAGTGGCAAACATTATAGAGCCTATGGCACATTTTTTTCTAAACACGTACAAAAACTTTACATTTCCAAATGAAACTATATACATTAATAGGCCATTTCAGAAAAGTGTGTGGGCAACTGCCCCCTTTGCCCCCCCCTAATCGCCGCACATGCGCGGGCCGTTTTTTGGTAGGTTGCGAATAGTTTATTCTTTTAATTACGAAAATATTATTTAGATGCAGAAAGATATGTTCTGAAGTACTATTCAGAAAATAAAAATTCGAAGCTTTTATTAATAAGGATCTATTTATAATACACTTATTCGAGTACTTGTTACATACGAGATTCCCGTACGTAGCGATATATATTTGCGTCACAGGCATACGAGTGATGGCACATATAGCAACGTATATTAACGTGACTTTATTATTATTAAGAATTAGAGCGACGAATTCAGACATTTTCAGTTTCTCATTGTGCCCCTCGACTTTCTACAACCAGCATTACATATCTCTTAAAGAAGGTTGTATAACATTCCAGGATAGTATTACGCACAAGGCTGTGTCATGTTTCCCTGTTATGAGATTATTGTTGATGATGTTATAAGAGTGGTTCATTCTACAATATTATTCACGAGTGGTCCTGGGTTGGATTCCTTGTGGGGACACTCGATCGAAAAAGTTTTAAATCTTTTTCAGGTCAGCCATTCTGAGTGAGGTTTTCCTCATTCACACCAGACAAATGCCGGGATGGTACCTAACATAACAGATCCCACGCCTCTACCTTCCTTCCTTCCCCAATATTTTCTTCCTTCCCTTTCCTCCGATAGTGTGATCGGCGAGGAACATCATCACTCATGCATGATGGGCTAACATGGCCATAGATGCCGAAAGCCCAGAAATCTTATTCCTTCCTAATCTGATGCATAGTTTTCTAGAACATTGAGCTAAGCGAACTTTTATGGTCCTAAAATGTGTGTCGGTTCGTTGCCAATAACGATTGGTAGTTCTTTATTCCACCAGAATAAATTGCTTATTTATTAGGATCACGCAAGTGGGACTTATAATATTCTAATATTACTACGTACCTTACTCCACACCATAACTTGAACGGAAGCGATTTTTTAAAATTCTGTTTTCACAATAAAAGCTAGAGTGATTATGTTGGCTGAGTTGCTTTAATGGTGTCAATGTCGTTTACGTAGCGGTGACTTCAACGGTGAATATAGATTCCTTTTTTACTATTGAAACACATAATGCTAAAAGTTACATACCAGGACGTTAGATGGCATCAGACACCCTCCGGCAGTTGACATCTACCGGACGAAACTGAAACTTCATATGACTCCCTTTACAGCCTTTAGCGGGCATCATTTATACCTTATTACATAAGATATTTTGCTTTTTGGCACTATAAACTGACAAATTGCGCAGTGGCGATAGTGATTGGTGAAAATAATGGTGACTTTTAGCAGCCATATAATATTGTGTTCTTAGCTTGACTTTTCTTTATCAGTTATCAAATGATTTGATTTTCAGTTTAGCGTCCCTTTCAACAGTGAGGCTATAAAAGACGTGGACATATAGCGTAACATAGCGTCCAAACCGGATGAGCTCCCACTGGAATCGAACCCTGGCCTCTCACGTCAAAGACGCGTACGCTAACCGCTTAGCCTCGAAGGAGCTCCAGGAATGAAATGAAACAGCTTTGGTAATAATAACGAGAAAAAGGGCATACTGACTCTTACTTCGAAAACAACGAGAGATTAAGAAATCTTGTCATTAGCTATGGAGAGGATAGCAGAGGTACTTAAGGGATGAAACATAGCGAAATATCAACCAAATGTAGTGAACCCCGGTTTGCGAATAAATTCGTTTAGGAACGTTTTGTGAACATTTTTTCCTTCGGGCTAAGAACAATCCTAGTAGTAAAATCGGTTGGGAAAATGATGGCGATGAGGCATACCAACGGTGATCGGACATCAGGTTTGGACACTTTGGCAAGCATTTCCTAACCAAAAGAGCGGTTCCTCGACATTTAGCCAATGCTAAAGTAACGTACTTTTTGGTTGGGAAAACAGTCAATTCTAGTATCATTGCGTGAAGGTCGGGAGAATAATTGGTTGGCCAACCATACATTTAACCAACATTGGGCCAACGTAAGTTTTTCCGCAATAGACTCGCACCGACCATCACCCGCCTTTTTGTTCAAATCCCACTCAATCCCCAACGGTGGGCCAACCAACTTTGCTATTAGAGAATATTGGAGCCCACGATAGCTCTGGTAGACCGTTGACCTCGGTGCCTAAAGTCCCTGGTCAGGTAAGCTTCTGGTGAACGACATCGTATCTGTGGGTTTTTCCGGGGTACTCTCGTTTCTTCCCACATTTTCATTCTACCAATTTTTCCATCATCTTCACTTTCCTTCATCCTATGTTTCCCTCGTCTAGTAATCATAATCGATGGACCTTAAGCCGAAACATTTCATTTCTAAGAACAATATTTCCGGGTACGAATGCGCACAGTTCTACACGCCCAGTAGTGCTTTCCGGTTTTTTTTTTTTTTTTTTTTTTGTAAACATTACTAAATTCTACTAAATTCAAAAACTATTTTTGTACTTTTTAAAAAGCACATTTTATGCTTTTTTAGCCCTCATACCGGTTTGTTTAGTGTTACTTATTTGTTTTTGAATTTTTTTTGTCAGACAACAACAGTTAAAAATGAAAAAAAAAAAAAGAAAAGAAAGCATAGGATACCATGTTTCCTGTGGTTAAGACATATTAATATATTTACATTAATTTCAAGGGAAAATAATAATCTACATTAATACAAGATGCAGGGAAACGTATGCACATGGAAATGAGAAATCTGGCTCAGGATGGAGAAGAGTGATGGAAAGATGCGTCAAACCAAACGAAAGATTGCTGACCCGAGAAGAATAAGAATAAGATTAAATGAAACATACTTTACGTGAATTAATATTTTTCTTCTCAGAGCTTAGTAGTTATTCTGACTACCTGGCTAATTGCTGTGAAGTAAAATACACGTAAATTAATGTAGTTGGTACCATGGCAAAATGGCCGTTCTTCTCCGCTTTGATGGTCGTTTCTGCTAAGCGACATGCAATTTTCAGTTCTGTCAAAAACTGTTTAACCTTCCAGCTAACGAGCACGGTAAACACCCAATTAAATGCTCACAAGTAAACCTTACGTTTGGGTGAATCGAGTTGCTGACTGAGACACATATGAGAAAGTAGTACTAAATGTGGTTAGTATTTCAGTGAAGTTGTAGGTGCGAAGCTCCAGGGGTTTAGGAGATACAGCTACCAGAACATCACATGGAAGTACAAAATAGTTTTCATACAGTTGGAGGTAAAAGCTCTGTAAGACCTCTTATAACGACAAAAGGTAAATAACAAATATATGGGTACATATTATAACTAGGGGAAAGTCATATAGTAAGGGTATACCTGACGGCGGCCATCTTGAAATCCGCCATTTTGAATTAAGGTTAAGTTTTTAAAATAGGAATAGGGTCATGTGATACATGATTTAAGGCGCAAATTTAATCAGAAGAACAATGGTCACGTTAATTTTGAGTTACGCACAATTAGTAAAAAGTTACAGGGAAATTAAATATTGTTGCAGCATATGTATTAGTCCTTTACCCCACCTTGTAAATTTTGTTTTAATGATAATAATTAAATAAAAAGCAGGTGGATAAATATTAGGTCTATGGTAAGAGTTGCCTTGATGGCGACCATGTTCAAATCCGACATTTTGAAGCACACAACATTTTTAAACAAAACGCATAACAGTGATACCTTATTAATAGCAAATTTTACCATAACTTCAACGGTATAACCATTCTTGCTTTACCATTAACCAACACAAAATTAAATGGATCGCTCCTTACGACTACTGCTTTGACGGAATTGTTAACGACAGATGTGTCAAGTGTAACTCGATTGCCTTTGTCAGGTGTGCTCACTGTGAGCAGAGCATTTGTGCAAGTCATGCACTCTTTTCTGAACTACATATTGATTGTACTAATTGAGGACTTATCTGGAAGAAAGACCCAAGTTCAATTATGAATCAATTCCTCTTTGGTCATTTTTCCTTAAATTAGCAACTTGTTTATGCGATAACAAATGCTGGTTCATGATAAAGCAAAAATGGTTATACCGTTGGATTTATGGTAAAATTTCCTATTAATAAGGTGTCAATGTTATGCGTTTTGTTTAAAACTTTTGTCTGCTTCAAAATGTCGGATTTGAACATGGCCGCCATCAAGGCAACTCTTACCATAGACCTAATATTTATCCACCTGCTTTTTATTTAATTATTATCATTAAAACAAAATTTACAAGGTGGGGTAAAGGACTAATACATACGCTGCAACAATATTTAATTTCCCTGTGACTTTTTACCAATTGTGCGTAACTCAAAATTAACGTGACCATTGTTCTTCTGATTAAATTTGCGCCTTAAATCATGTATCACATGACTTTATTCCTATTTTAAAAACTTAACCTTAATTCAAAATGGCGGATTTCAAGATGGCCGCCGTCAGGTATACCCTTACTATATGACTTCCCCCTAGTCCTAATATATACCCATATATTTGTTATTCACCTTTTGTCGTTACAAGAGGTCTTACAGAATTTTTACCTCCAACTGTATGAAGACTATTCTGCACTTCCATGTGATGTTCTGGTAGCTGTATTTCCTAAACCCCTGGAGCTTCGCACCTACAACTTCACTGAAATACTAACCACATTTAGTACTACTTTCTCATATGTGTCTCAGTCAGCAACTCGATTCACCCAAACGTAAGGTTTACTTGTCAGTATCGCCAACACAAGAGAAACCTTTCATAACTCTTTTAAAAGCGGATGCAGGTTCGATAATCCTGGCGGCCTTGGACTGTGTTTATTGCTGCCATTCCGGGCAACACAATAAACACTGCGTTACATCAACCACCTGAAACCTTTTCGGGTACTGATGATAGTGTCTGTTTTCAGCAAAACTATGTATATTATTATTATTATTATTATTATTATTATTATTATTATTATTATTATTATTATTATTATTATTATTATTATTATTATTATTTAAATGTGGCACTTCATCTTAAGCACGTAAAGAAAGAAGACTTTGCCAATGAAATTGGTGAAATATGATACCATTTAGATAACAAATGGAAAGCTTGAGGAAGAATGTGTTTGTACACTGAGAAAGTTGTTAAGTGTGTAGTTGATGAAATGCTTCGCTTAGTTTCTCTGTGAGTTTATTGTTCATGGGCTTTTATTTCCAACGTGCTTCAACGTAAGAGGCATGATGTTTGTCAAATCAGCTAAAGTAGTGTGTTAAACCAATCTGCATGTCTTCGATTCTCATACTATATAAGCACACACACACATAGACACACATATATGTATATATACGTCTGTTTTTGTTTTGTTTTGTTTTGTTTTGTTTTGTTTTGACACGTATGCACATGTCAGTTAGTCATTTATTTATTGTTTTACTGTGTGGTAAGTTCGGAACAAAGAAGGACAATTATTGTATTTTTTTGTTCGTATCGATGGTAAATATATAGGAATAGGTAATAAATATTTTTGTTTGTTGAAGATTTTATCATGTTACAACTTGCATAAACAAAGCTGTAGTCGTCAACATAATCACATAGAGAGATCAGAAACAGATATCTCAAAAGAATCCTATGCAACCTGTAAGATAAAAGGTCGCGGAACAAGTAGCAGTAGTTATATGTCCTGCAAGATCATAATGCACAATTAAATTTAATGACGAAACCGATGTACAACTACCTAAATTATAGACATTATCCAGCTTGACATTACAAAGCTAAAAAGGCACACATTATCATTACTGTCA